>NC_048600.1:87954579-88218385 GCF_003668045.3 Cricetulus griseus
CCACACTGAACCTCTGGAAACAGTAGAATCCCACACAGCACTGTCATGAGCTGCAGCAGCCAGCAATGCCCGGATGAAAGGGTGGTTCACACAAAAAGGCTAAGGCTCCCCAGGCTGCTTCCTGAGCCTCACCTTACCCATCAGGAGGATGTAATGGACATTAGCAACCTTTAATTTGACCATATGAAATGTCTGAGAAGGCTGTGGCTTCCTTGGGGTCCCCAAGTCACATGGGCTCCAAACATGCCTCAGTGCTTAGAGTCCAGACTAAGGCTACTGTGTCCACCATGTCTTTCAGTTAGAAACAGACATCCTCACGTTTTGCTTTCCACACTGAGGTTCTGAGTGGGATCTGTTTGGGAATCTTTGTTTTCATTATTTCAAACACTTTTAAATATGAAATTATACTGTGATGAAACCATTGCTGCCATCCATTTTTAGAA
Source organism: Cricetulus griseus (assembly GCF_003668045.3). Lineage (NCBI taxonomy): Eukaryota > Metazoa > Chordata > Mammalia > Rodentia > Cricetidae > Cricetulus > Cricetulus griseus. The sequence goes on from NC_048600.1 coordinate 87,955,023, forward strand.
CTTTCCCTCATTCCAACTAAAAACTCTGTATCCACTAACCAATAATGTTCCCCACTCTAGGCCATGATGGTGATCTACATCCTACTTCCTAGCTCTGAGTTTGCATAGTCCAAGCATCTCATGAGTATGCCATAGACTAAACAGCTATGTAACCTCAAATCCATACACTGAGTTCCTACCTCCCCCACAAAGTGATGGTCTTAGAGAGTGATTAGGTTGCGTGGGCAGAACTGTCTATTTCCTTATAAAGGAGGTCCCACAGAATCTCCCTGTATCTCTCTGTGTGAGGACACAGTAAAAAAGATGGCTATCAGGATTGCAAAGATGCTCAGTGATTAAGAGCACTGGCTGCTCTTGCAAAGGGCCTGGATTTGATCCCAGCTTCCACATGGTGGCTCAGTATCTATATCCCAGTTCCAAGGGATCTGACACCCTCTTCTGGCTTCCATGGGCACTAAGCAAGCAAAACACTCATACACATAGTGTCTTTTTTTGAAGAAGAAGAGGCAGAGGCACTTTGGGACAAGAAGCGGCAGCCTTCACCAGGTACTACAACTGCCAAGATCTTGACTGTTCAATTCGCAGTCCCTAGACAGTAAGAAATAAATGTCTATGGCATAAGCATCTAGCTTCTAATAGCTTGTTACAGCAACCAGAACAAAGTAAGGTAAAATGGAACCAGAGGGACCTGTCTCTGTGTTTGGCTCATTTCACTTACCATAATGTCTTGATTCCCGCCATGCTGGAAGACAATCCCATTCCATTTTATAGCTGAATAGAATCCCACTGTATGGTTCTACCACATTCTGCTCATCCATCCACTCCTGGAGGACATTTGTGTTGCCTCCACACCAGCCTGTTCTGACTAGTAACTGTTTAAGCCCCTTCTTTCAATTCTTTACATCCTAAGGGTAAACCAGTTGAATAAAAGTTTTATTGGCAGCAGTAATCCCACTCAAGAACAAGTAGGAAAAAAAAAAAAGAACAAGTGGAAAGCATCCATTAGTCCTACTCCATCTTACAGCAAGGAGAACTGAGGGTCACAGACTGAGTGCTGTAGATATTCCAGATTGTTATGTATCTGTGGCCTCCCTGGGTTTTCTGCGAGGCTTTGGGCTGCCCCTCTGCCTTTCTACAGCTTTGGTTTTTGTTATCCAAGGGTCTCTACCTCTCAAACTCTGAGACTGCTGCTGGGCCTGGTCCTCCAGCAGGGGAGTGGTTCACCCAGAGGCAGCTCCACCCTCAGCCAGGGAGGGCCCTGTGATCAAAAGCACCCTCGGCCAGGGGCTAAAAGAACAGCATGCAGTCTAAACTCAAGAAATGCAGGCTTTCCTGAATGATGGACAACTGGGTCCCATGATGCATTAGCAAGAGGATGGGAAGCATGGTCCAGTCCTAGAGCTAAGGGTCCAGTGCAGGGCTAACCTGTTCCCTCAGCCAGGATGCAAGGCAGTCACATGTCAGCCTTGGTGCTCAGGACAGGCTCAAGAAAATAAGTCCCTGCGAGCTTACAGCAGAAGACCAGGGACCCCAAGCTACTGTGCCTACCAGAGAAGGAAGCCTCGCACAGCACAGCCATGACACCTTGCATCAGGAAGAGACCCACAGCTGAATTCCCAGCCAGACATGCAAGGCTAAACCAAGATCAACACCAACTAACCCACCTGGCCAGGAGACAGAGCCACTGCTAGGGTTCCTGCCTCCCAACTGCCAACTGCATGTCAACTTCCTCAGGCTGTCTATCCTTTGATCTCAAGCAACTCCCCTCCCAGAACCAGGAACAGCCACAAAACCCTGACTCCTGAAGCCAGAAGTATCCTATCCCTCTAGCCAAAGATCAAAGGTAGGGATGCGCCCAACTAAGCCCCATCTGAACTGTCCTTAGGACATCGGTTGATGCTGGCAAACAGGCTGATCTTTTTGTCTAAACGCAGACTATAAATCTCCAGCCCTAGAAAAAGCCAACCCAGGAAGTACAGCCTAGGGATAAAACCAACACGCAAAATTGAATTGGAGCCTGGATCCAGCCATGCCTGAACCACCCATCCCCTTTAGCTTGCCAGTTAAGGGGGGAGAGAGGATTATTACTTTTTAGTTTTTAAGGTTTTTTTTTTTTTTTTTGGTCTCTCTATGTAGCCCTGGCTGTCCTGGAACTCACTATGTAGACCAGGCTGGCCTCTAAGTTAGAGATCCTCCTGCCTCTGCTTCCCAAGTGCTGGGTTTAACACTACCATACCAGGTTTTTTTTGTTTTGTTTTTTTTTTAATTTGTGAATGCTTCACCTGCATGTATGTATGTGCACTACATGTGTGCCCTGTGCCTCAGGAGGCCAGAAGAGGGTGCCAGAGCCCCTGAAAATTCCATGATTGCCATGTGGGTTCTGGAAACCAAACCCAGGTCCTCCTCAACTTGCAAACCCAGGTAGCAAGTACTCTTAACCACTGAGCCATCATCGCTCCAGCCCCAAGACTGCTGGTTAATTCAGATAAATTACCAATCAAAATTGGGTATGATGGTTCATACCTATAATCCCAGTACTACGGAGTCTAAAGCAGAAGGATTGTCACAAGTATGAGGATAGAGTGGGACCCTGTCCCAAAGGTCCAAACAAATAAAAACAACTAGAAGCAGAGTTGTCTGAACCCCTGCCACCCCTCAAGAGCACAGACTGTCTGGCCTCTGGGTGCAAGACAAGCAGCACAGAACCACACTGTGAGCTGGGGGAGACGGAGCAGGCAAGCCTTTCACCGCCTAACCTGGCCTTCTTTCCCTGACATTCCACACCAGCTACGGCATGCCCTCAGGCCACCCTGACAACCTCATTTCCATTATTCCCCAGGTGAAATCCACACTACAGTCAACCAGGCTCTGAGGCGTGCCTTTTCCACCTCTGTTCTTTGGTTGGCACTCTCTAGGTCAGCTAGAATGCACTTCTCTGCTCACACACTCACTCCTGATGGAAATCCTGTCCAGTTCTCAATGTCAACAACTGCATGCTGTCTTCCTTGAGAGGAGTGGTCCCCTTGACTTCTGACCTCCGAGATACACCTTCAGATCCCACATTTCTTTGCCCTGGTTTCCCCGACACAGAAGGTCTTTTCTGCTTGAGTCAGGAGGACAGTCTTGTGCCCCTGAGCCCTGTCACATGGTACCTAACACACACCTGCACTCCACAAATACCAACCGGGAAGAACACAAAGTTAGGTATTTAGAACACAGTCCACTTCCACGAAGGGCTGCAACTTGCATTGTATTTAAGAGAGGAAACAGCCAGTGATACGGCAAGGGCTAGAGGCATTTTCCAGAAGTGATGTGTGATACAGAAGAACATCAGAACAGCCATGTGCACCCAGGTGCCTCTGTTCCATTGCTCACCCCACGCCTGTGTCCAGCCTCCACAGGGACATGCCCTTGAGATACCTTCTCAGCTATCAGTCTTTGCCTTTGTTGATGTCACTCTCAAAAGCCTTTCCTGGAACACCTGCAGGTCTTCTTTCCAGACAGCCTGTTTCAGTTACCTCTTGATTTTCAGTTTCTGCGTTTGCATCTTGGGTTAAATATCTTATTAAAATATATGTCCTATTAAAATACAGAGCATGTGGGTAACCGTGGTTGCAGCCAGTCCTGCAATTCCTGTCTAATTAGTGAGGACAGCTGCCTGGCAGCCAGGATGCCCTTTAGCTTTTCTGAGTCCTAACATGACACACCCTTCCCCAACTTAATGCTCCCTCCCCCCTCAGCTCAGGCCCAGCATTCAGAAGAAGCCTTGCTGCTCCAGACACCTGTCCTGCCCCTTCCTTATATGTGTGTGAGCGTGTGTACGTCCGTGAGTGTGTGTATGTGTGTGTGTGGTGTACAGTGTGCTCAGTTTTATGTTTGGAGTTTTGTCATTAGCCTGGTCTCCTCTACAGTCCCCTCCCTGGGTACTGAAAAGCAAGTGCAGCAAGCTAAGTACTTCAACCAGGGTCACCACATACTGAGTAGGAAGAGAAGAGATAGATTAGCATCAGACTGTCCCAGTGCTACTACACAAGCTGGGTGACAAGAGACACTATGAAAAACAGATATGATGAAAATAACTGACATACAGGGAACACAATTAAGTTAGGCCCTGGCACCATCCCAGTGCATGGCCAGAGTAGACATGCCCAGAGCAGGGCTCCATGCATGCTCCCAGTCCAGTGCATACCCAGAGTGGGGCTCCATCCATCTGGCCCCCAACCCCTCTCTGTATTTTCTTAAGCTTATGCAATACAATGTAGACAGCCTGCCACAATTTCTGTCACTTTCTGTGAGGGTCATTCCAGGGGTGAGGGAAAAGGAAATCCAAGGGCAACACCATTAAGCAACCCAGCTCCTACAGCTTAGCTGTAGGTTTCCTTGGTCTGATCAGAATACACATATCTCAAGCAAATGGAGCCAAGCAAGGGACATGCAAGGCTGGGCTATAATCCTCAGGATTCAGGCTTAAAGAGTTAACCTGAGAGCTCCCTGCCCCAGACCTCATGCCTCTCACACCCCACATCCTGTGCATCTTTCCTGAGGCAGCTGGCACTGGAGGTACAGACACATGGAGAGGGTCAGGGAATGGGTAGCTGGCATTTTAAGGAAGGCCCCAGCAACACCACTAGAGTTACTGGTTTCTCCAGGAAGGCTGAAAACAGTTATAACATGGAAGCTACATTCTTAAAATAAAAACTTAAAAAGGAAAAGAATAAAGACAGGAAAATAATCTATGACTTCAAGGTCAGCCTAGTCTACATAGCAAGTTCCAGGACAGCGAGAGCTACACAGGGAGACCCTGTCTCAAAAAAAAAAAAAAAAAAGGTGGGGAGAAGGCTCAATAGTTAAGAGCATAGGCTGCTCTTCTAGAGGACCTGAGTTTGATTTCCAGCACCCACATGGCTGCTAACAATTGTCTGTAACTCCAATTCTGGGGAATCCAATGCCCTCTTCCAGCCTCTATGGGCACCAGGCATGTACATGGCACACATGCAAGCAAAACACTCATACACATCAAATAAAAATAAATAAATCTAAAAAAAAAAAAACAGAAGAAAATGCTAAGTGGACTTGACATGGACTCTAGAGGATGGCAGTGCAGGACTTTGATTCTATACTATCCTCCTTGTATCCCCAGCAGCCACCACAGTGTGTGCTTGCAAAGGACTCTGCAGGAGCCACTTTCTGATCTCCACTTCAGGTGCAAGCTCCTGGGTAGCAGGAGGACACTGCTGTCACAGTGAAACACAAGGGACCCCTGCTGCCACTCCATCTACACTCTGTGACCCATATCTGTTGATGAACCAGGGATAAGAGGAATGACCTCATGGAGCTGTATAGGACGCTTTACTACAGAGAGTCCTCGCCTGTGACCACAGGAGCCATCATCATGTCCTGAGTCTACCTTACAGCATTCTGTATGGATAGTAACAATCTTTACCGCCAAGAAACAGAACAAGTCAAAGACAGGGAAAGAGACAAGGGAAGGGTGACCCTCACGGAAAGGCCTAACCCTTCTTCCTACAGAGAAAATGGGCTTGGCAGAGCCAGCCATCTCAGGGCACACATGGGGCCAACATGTCTCCAGAGATGTCCCTAGATCCTGGAGGGCTCCAGGCAGGACTTGGCTAAAGCACCAGCCTTCATGAAACAGTGTGTTCATGGCCGATAAGCTTAAAAGCAAGTGACAATTTTTCAATGCACCCTTGCTCCAAGGGCAGTGAATAATCACAGCATTGGCTCCAGATTCCCACTGAGAATGTCTGGAAAAGAGAAGGTCGAACCAAATTCACTCAGCCCCAGAAACCAGTCTGTGTTCTCTAACATTATCCTCTGGAGAGAAGACCCACGGCTCCCACTCATAAACTCCAATGTTGAGCTGAGAACAGTGTCACAAAATTGTAATTCCAGTCCTGTGGGGTGGGGAGTGGGGTGGGGGGCAGGGATCATGAGTTCAAGATAGGCTGGAGCTATACAGCAAAGTTCCAAGCAAGCCTGAGCTACAGAGAAAGATCATGTTTAAAAAAAAAAATCTGTATTTTTGATCTGGGTGGTGTCTACACAGGTCGATGGGTATACAGAGCTCTTGCAATCTCTCCTTGAGGTATGCACCCTTATCATGTATGCACTAACAACAGAAGCCACAGCATACATTGAGAGTTTATGTCAAGTCTGACCTGCAAAGGTCCTTGCTTATCTTATTTCTGAACCCTTGCTATGGCTTGAATTTTCAAATGTCCCCTAGAAAGCTAGAGAGATGGCTCAGCACCCACAAGGTGGCTCACAACCACCCATAGCTCCAGCTCCAGGAGACCTGACATCCTCTTCTGACCGAAAAACACACACATACACACATGAAGTAAAAAATAAATAAATAGTTTTCCTTTGCACTAAGGCTTGTGTGTTTAACTGCCAACTGGTGGGCTCTTGAGGGGTTACTGGAACAAGAGAACCCTGACTTTGTGGGTGGATCAGTCTGCTGATGAGTTAATTGATAGATGAACAGATCTAGGCAGTGGGGCATAGTGGGAGGAAGCAGGCTCCTGAAGCATGTCATGAGAAAGTGTACCTTGTCTCCAGACCCATCCTTTTCATCTGTCTGTTTCCCACTACTGTGACCCACTGCACCCTCTCTGCCAGGAAGCTCCGCCTCACCACAGGTCCAAAGAAATAGAGGCAACCAATCACCTAATCACTTACTGGCACCTGAAATTGGGAATTAAAATACACCTTTCCTTCTCAAAGTTGTTTCTCTAGGGCTTTTTGTGCCAACGGCAACAAAAGTGACTGACACTATCGGGTGACATTTGAGTCCCAAGCACACCCACACAGAGTGTGGGGATAGACCCTTGTAATCCCGGCACTTGGGAAGCTGAAGACACAGGAACACGATTTCCAGGCCAGCTTGAGCTACACAGCAAGATCCTGTTCTCAAAGCAAACGACAACAAAAAACAGTACACAGCCTTTCAAACTAAGTTGAAACTTCTAATCCTCCACTTCTGACTGTGCTTACCACAGTTCTCGGGCTCTAAGTCCGAGTTCCTCACCTAAACAACAGAGAAATCTGCAATAACTGACAGAGTTAAGAAGTTGGAATTACAGCTGGCGGGCATCAGTCAGGGGTCCTGGGTTTAGTCCCCAGCACTGCAAGCTAAAAGAGAAAAATAAACTAATAAAATTCATAAAGATTTATGTGTGATACACATGTAAGCCCTTAGCTCAAGAACTAGCAAATAGCAAGATTCAAAATGTATTGGTTTGGGGCTGGGGGAGGTGGCTCAGTGGATAAAACATTTGTCCTGGAAGCATGAAGACCAGAGTTCAGATCCCCAGAACACATGTCAAAGCTGAATAGCCAGAGCACAACACTTGGGAGGCAAAACCTAGGGACTCCCCATCCAAGCTGGTGACACAAACTCACACACACATATACACACATGTACACACACTATACATACACATATATACATAAAAACAATTTTTTTTAAAAAATTGAAAACAAGGACCAGAGAAAAAGTTCATCACGTTAAGTAAGGTGTGTGCCACCAAGTGTGGTGACCTACCTTGTATGCTCAAAGTTACATGATGGAAGGAGAGAGCCAGCTCCCACAGAACTGGCCTCTGACCTCTACATCCACACCCCAGTACATGCAAGAGCACACACAGACACCCAAAAACAGATATATGTAAAAAATAAACAATAAAAGCATAATATATATTGGTTTGTTACAGCACCGTGCTGTCCTCCACAGTCCTGGGACACTGATGTTTTATGGCCCATTTTAGTCTGTAAGAAACTATCCCCAAATCTCAGACATTTTTACATCACCTTCCCAATTTTCCCCAAATTCTAGTACCACCTGACAATGACTTCTCTAACAGTTTTCTTTAAATTGACTTGCAATTTTTGACTTAAACAAATTTGCTTTTTTAAAATGTTATGTAACTGCCATGCATGGAAAACCAGCATAGCTTGCCAGAATTCATTTTTCAAAATAGCTATTAAAATAAAAAGCACTTGTCCACCTGAAAACATCTTGCCTACTTCAGTTGCTTTTTATGGATTGGCTAGGCAAGAACCTTGGTTGGTAGTGGGTGGGGCTGTGGATGGAGGGAGGCCTCAACTTAAAGTGACTTAGAATCTTCCTGGACCCTTGGGAAGCTCTTGTGTACAGAGAAGTGATTCTTGCTGGTTGAACCAAGCAGGACTGGCAAGCCCTCTATTTGGCAACACCATGGTAGGCAGCCATCTGTGCACCATGCGGACTCTAAAGAGATAAAACTGTGTTTAGAGAGAACAATGTATTAGCTAATGGCAATTGTTCACTAATTCAGACGCCCACTGGCCCCTCTGCCATAAAGAAGGGAGTCTGCCTTTGCCTCTCGGGCAACAGCTTGGGGATGAGAGATCTAGGAATCCAGGGGTAAGGATAGCCCTAGTGCCCCACCTAGCCTAGAGATGGTCACGACTGAGACCAGCTATTGTGCCTATTGGTCTCATTATGGTGTACAGGCAGGGAAGGGGTCAAAGGAATTAGGAGAAGACGAGCAAGAGCGAGCCATCCTTTGACCTTCTCCCAGAGATCTCACAGAATGACCTGAGATGAGAAAAGGGCACGTGGAAACCTGCAACACTCAGAGAAACACTGCAACACTGATGGGCTGTTGGGGACACAGGCAACAAGCACAATGTTGGGGAAGCCACCACCTCTTAAGCCTCCCTCTATACATTCAACAAGTGTCCCACCGGACAACGGAGACTCAGAAGTGACACAGCAAGCCCACAGGTCTCCATTCACATCCTACAGAAAGTAACAGCTATTATATTTACTGCATAAGCTAAATATCAGATCACATAAATACAACGAAATAAATAAACCACAGTATAGCAACAGCAACTGAAGTGAGCTGCTGAGACTGCCTGGTCTTGGGAACTTTTCAGGGGGATGGTGCAGGGGTTAAGAGTTCAGTGAAGGGAGAAACAGCCAATTAAGTCACAAACAACAGGTGCAAAGGGCCTGGGGCAAGAACATGTTGACACATCCCAGAGACAGAAAGAAGGACTCTGCAGCAGAAAAAGGATCATGGGGCTTGGTGGGAGCAAGGAGAAGGTAAGACTGTTGTTGGCTTTCCTCTGAGAGAGAATGAAGAACCAGAGGAAAAGCAGGGCCTTTCTCTATGGGTAGAAGAGTCATGTGACTCTTTCAAACTCCCAAATAAGAGCTAGAAGCAAGGACACCAAGTAGGACAGTAAACTAATATCCCAAGCCTGTGGAGGTGGTCCATACCCCTAAGCCCGATACCCAAAAGCCTGAGGCAGGAGGATTGAGAGTTGGGACCACCTGAGCTACAGAGTGAGACTCTATCTCAAAAACAAACAGTAGTTCAAGAAAAATCAAATCAATTCATTTATGCTTTAGATTATGTCCATTAAACTCCAAGGGTCTGACTCAGAAATGCTCGGAGAGATTGATCATGGGACATTGGCTAAACGGAGATCTTTGTTCTTTAAAGCAAGGGCAGCCAACCAAGCAGGTGGCATCCAAACATCAAATGTGAAGAAGGGAGAGACTGTTCCTTCAGAAACAGAAGGCCCAGCCACCTCCCAGGACAAGAACAAGCTTCCATGTGTTCCTATGCCCCTCCCAGCTCTGGGACTCCAGGACTAAGGGGCCTGGGCTCCTGGACACTGCACAGGTTGACTTTGCATCAGCCAGCTAGCTCACATGGCTGTCACCAAACCAAGTCTTCTCCTGGACACCAGGTGCAAAGTCCAGGGACAAAGCAATCATGGCTGCTAGCTCAAATAGACACCAGATACCCTCAACAGTATAGCTGTGCAAACATGACAAGTAAACAAAGGAGCCAAACTCAACCCTGACAGAGCCTTTAGTTTGGACCTATATGATAATAACTTAGAAGTAACATGGCAGGTGGAAAAGCTTGGTAAACGACACCACGAGCCATTTACAAAAAGCCCCAAGTATGGGAAACTTCACAAGCTCACAAAGCAAGCTAAGGTATGGATCCATGGTAGAGTGCTTGCTTAGCATGGATAAGACCCTGAGAAAGAAAGAAAGAAAAAGACAAAGGAAGCAGAAAGGGCTCCTTCCTTCAATAAACAACTTGCAATGAAAAGAGAAGTAGAGGAGAAAATTTTATAGATTGAGAAGTACACTCATCACATTTGATTGTCTGAATCTTGACTCAGAAAACCTCTTGTGACAATGGAGAAACTGGAATAATGACTAGACACACTATGGGATTACTGTGGGGCAGGAGAGATGGCTCGGTGGTTCAGAGCACTTGCTGCCCTAGCAGGGGATGTGAGTTCAGTTCCAGCACCACTTCAGGCCACTCACCACTCCAGCGCTGCAGATCTGAAGGCCTCTTCTTGCCTCCATGGGTACCCACACACATGTGCACATACCACACACGGACCTGCACGCATACATATAGATAAAAATAAAATATTTTTAAAGAACTTACTGTTAATTTGGAAAGGCATGAAAATTTTTAAGGGTACTTATCTTTAAAACACAAACTGGAACCTGTCTAAAAAATGCAAATGAAAGAATGAAGAGATCTAACATCTTGGATTTACTTAAGCATAACCTTTGTGGGGAAACTGGATGGTGATGGGTGAAACAAGAATGACCGTCAGCTGATGACCACAGAACTGAATACTATACCATACACTTCTCTGTACCTTTGTAAACTCCTGAAAGACCTCAAGGCTGAAATGTGCCTCGAGGATAGAGCATTTGCCTAACATGCACAAGGTCATAGGCTTGGTATTTTAGCATGCCTAAAAGGCTTCTTGTTATTTTTTTAAGGGAAAACGGGCATTTTCTAACAAGCCCATATAGAAATGTCCCTGTAAGTTACACTCCACAAAGAGAAATCTCTCTCTCTCAGAAGATTCTCGGCTCCGCACCACTGCCTGCCAGCAAGCATTTGCTAAACGATGAGAGAATTCATGTTTTCCTCCTTGGGATCTACAGGATGGGAATGGTCCCCCAAACTCCCTCCGTTTGTTGTTTTGTTTGTTTCCTTTCCAGCTAACTACCTTCTGATTCAGAGTGCTGCACCATCTGCATTAGTGAAAAACTGACATTAGCTAATACAGCTTTCTTCCTACCAAAGTGTTACTGTCCCCCAAAAAATGCATCTTCCCCACCACTGACTTTGTTCACAGTACTGGGGGCTGAACCTAGTCCCACACATGCTGGCACACATGCTGCATCTCCGTCCTCTTTTCATTCTTTTTTGAGACAGGGTCTCACTAAATTGTCCAGGCTGGTCTTGAACTCACTCCATAGCCCAGGCAGGTTTTGAACATTTGATTCTTCTGCCTCAACTTCCTGAGTATCTGTGATTACAGGCCTGTGTGACAAGGCCCACTTCCCACCACCCTCATCTAACCCTACAAAGAAGTGTTCTGGGCCTTGCCCCGTCTACCAGGCTCTTCTCGATGAACCCATGTTAAAGGAATTCCTTATACTGGTATGTCAAGCTATAGTTATCAGGGAAGATGTCAGATTCAAGCCTCTCTCAAACACAGTACTGATTTGGCCAGATCCCCTATGACAGAAACCTTGAAGGTAGTCAAAAGGGATCAGAACCTCCAGGATGTCCCAAACTCTGGAAGAGATCTGTTAAAACTGAGAAACTGGGCTGGTGAGGTAGCTCAGAGGCCACCAAGACTGATGACCTGGGTTCGATCCACAAAACCCAGGTGGTAGAAGGAGAGGACTGACCCCAGCAAGTTGTCCTCTGAATTCTATATGTACTCCACAGCACAGCACACATACGCACACAGTAATTAAGTATAATAATTACTTAAAGCCGGATGTGGCGCACGCCTTTAATCCCAGCACTTGGAAGGCAGAGGCAGGCGGATCTCTGTGAGTTCAAGGCCAGCCTGGTCTCCAGAGTGAGTGCCAGGATAGGCTCCAAAGCTACACAGAGAAACCCTGTCTCGAAAAACCAATAATAATAATAATAATAATAATAATAATAATAATAATAATGATAATAACAATAATTACTTAAGACTGATAAACCCCATGCTCATTTCTAAAATGAGTAAATTGAGACTGGAGTTTTGAGCTCAGCTCTTTAGGACCTACCAAGAGACCCTGGGAATCTCCTGGTCCCTCTCTGATGGGACACCTGTCTCAAGACCATCTTCCCGGACATACCAATCAACCCCTTTGTGTGCAATATTTTCATATTTTCAAGCAGCATAGAAAGAGGATGACATGGATGAGCATCCCTGCCAGCCACATATCAGCATTTCAGCACTGAAGGCAAAGAGCCCAGAGTGTTCTCTGCATATGCCTGTCAATTAGAGGTGCTGGGAAGATCGATGGATGGATCAAGCCTTTGGAAGGACGGGGAGGGGCCTGAGTCTGAGCTGACCCCATGATGAGAAGGGATGGAAGGAAGAACTCAGCAAATTTAACACCCAGCACGGAGTTTGGGGAAGGCTTAGCAAGAGCTAGCAGCTGCCACCTGCCCCCAGATTCCCTGTGGCCAGCGGGCACCCGCAGAGCAGGGGTCAATAGTGTGCACCACAGATTCCAGACACTTAAAGACACAGAAACTCCAGAATAAAGCAAGAGAAGAAACAAAAGCCACTTCACACCAGGATAAAGCCAATATCTCTGAGGAGGGTAAGCGCATAGCCAAAGGCATCAGGCTACAGCAACAGAAGCACCAGATGAAGTCAAGGATGGAGGGGACAACTGCCCGGCTGTCAGACAAGAGCTGAAAGCATCTGCAAAGGGCAGATCATCATGAGGCATCCTAGCCGCAGCAGACCTCACCCTGGCCCCTGTCTGCTACCTCACTGTGTACCCCCAACCCATGCCCATGTCTCTACCTCCTTTGCCTGCGCATGATGGGCCTTGACCACTAGCAGGGTTGTAACCACCAGACATCTTTCTTTAGTCAGCAAGGGCACAGGGCCTGAGAGAGATGGGGCCCATTCGAACCACATCCCCTTCATCCTCAAGAGCACTTGAACCTTTTTAGATACATCTTCATCCGTAGAATAGTACTTGAGCCTAAGTGAGCCCTCAGTGTGCAGGCAGAATGGGAAGCACAAGGAGTTGACATCTTAACCATCACCTCATAGTCAACAGATAAGACAAGCTCAAAGGTCTATGTTACAGAGGGGACTTTCTACCCCATCACGTAGTCCCTCTTTGGTCAGGAACTAGTTGCATGTGTCTGCCTTCCCTCCCATCCTGGTATGGATGGAACCCATGCTAGGAAAGTGCTCTACCCCTGAGCCACATTCCCAGCCCATGCTGGTCCTGAATTCATTCTGAAGTTCAGAAGGGCCTTGAACTTGTAATCTTCCAGCCTCAGCCTCCTAAGTAGGTGGTATCACAGGCCTTGCCCTTCAAGCCCAGCTAAACCTGCCTTTCTATGGAGTGCATTTCCCTCTTCCTTCCCCAAAAGCAGAACCTGAGACTAGACACTCATCCATCCTTCTAGTGCCAGGGTGCTAGCCCATCCGTGCCTCCTCTACAGATTAGGTGAAAAAGGGAAAAGAATCAAGGTCCAAAGGCAGAAGAAGGGTCCCAGACCCAGAGCACTGGGTTCCTGATTCTCCCGGCAGCCTTTCTACTGTACACCAGTGTTCTCAACATCAGACACCCATGATCCACTGGCCATATTAGGTGCCACTTATTTTTTTAAGATTCATTTTTACATATGTGTCTATGTTGGAGAGTTGTGCATGTGAGTGAAGGCACCCTGGGAGGCCAGAAAGAGGTTTCAGATCCCCTGGAGCTGGAGTCATGGGCAGCTGTGAGGCACCCTCCACCCCTCACCCTCCCCACACAGGGGTGCTAGGAACTGGACTAGGGTTCTCGGGAAGAGAAGGAAATACTTTTACTACTGAGCCATCTCTCCAGCCTCAACACTTAGATTTTTATTACCATGACTTCAATTGAACAAACACATGCTCAGGACTGCCTACAGTTAAGTGATGCCTTACATTATTGCCACAAATGGAAAACTAAGTTCCACTAATAGTACCTAGGAGGGACTCCTGAAAACAAAATGATCTCCCCTCTAGGCAGATCCTCTCTCCCAGTTAAAGAGCCTGAGCCATCCCACTCTCACTAGGTTACAAAAGGAAATCAAGGAGAGGCCAGCAGGTCGGTGATGGCAAATCGGGAGACAGAGGAAGATGGATCTCTGAGAGTTCAAGGCCAGCCTCATCCACAGAGTGTTCCAAGATAACCAAGACTACACAAAGAAACCCTGTCTCTAAAAACAAACAAACAAACAAACAAACAGGGAAAGTGTTAAGGCCGGACTATCACCATGCTGAAGCTTTCCCTTTAAAGGATCATGCAGACTGGTAGAGAACTGTGAAGAACTTCCTTACCAAGTGACTCAATGTTATTTCATACTCAACCACCTTAATCATTTCCCTGGCATCCCATCCTGTGCTGTGGGAAACAGCTCATTAATCCACATTTTGAAGAAATGGGAACAAGAAGGACCAGACACGACCTAGACCATATTTCTAAAACCCTCCTCTTTGCTGCATAGCACCCCAGAGACAGTCACCACCCATGTGTCTGTGACTGTAATCCCCTTGGAGATCTATGGGAAGGTTCGGCACTACCCACCCCAAAACTCCTCCAGCAGCACCCCTGCAAGTCAGGGAGTAGGTTCCAATATCCTCAATTGCTAGGACCCTGGCAGAAAAGGTAGGTTATATCCATAACCAACAAGAGCAGGTCTCTGGGTTTAGTGGGCATCAAGTCTGCATCTGGAGGCTGGATGGAGCCCAGGCAGCTGCTTCAGACTCTTCTCCCTGCATCCTCCCCCCACCCCATCCTGATACACACACACACACACACACACACACACACACACACACACACACACACACACACACAGCTCCATACGTCCCCCCCTTCCCAACACAGATGTCCAGGGTGTCCCTGAAATAGCCTGAGAAAACAAACGCCCGGGAGCAAACAGGAGAGCGTGCAGTGTTAAGAAAAAGTCAAAGAGGGGAATACCCAAAAACAGATACGGTGGGGAAGCGGGGGCAGAGCCATCTCCAAACTTGGTCCTTGCCTGCCGGCACCCAAGCCACCCAAGCGCAGAGCACGCGGAGCCAGGAAGGCAGCTCGAGGGTTCAGCCAAGTTGCAAAGAAGCTTGGGTTGAGCCAGTAGGTCTACGCTCTCCCCAATGCAGGCTTTCGGATGGGTACCTCGATCTGCAAAGTCAAGGTCTGGGAGCCCTCCGACTCCTCTAGGGTCCCATCTGAGCCAGCCAGGCTTTTTCCCCCCATCTAAAAGAAAGCCAAAAGGAAAAGCCCACCCGAAAGAAAACTGGAATTCACGACGAGCGCGGAGGACAGGGGTGATGCCAGCTTTACCTTTTCTCTTTATTCTGCTTTCGAGATTTGTGCAGGAGTCCGATGAGCACCACCGCGGCTCGAATCCCCGCCTTTCGGCAATGCATCCTCCCGGCCGGCTGGGACATGGCGAGGCCGCCGGCGGTGCCCGGCCGCGCCCTCGCCCGCCGCGCGTCCCCGCCGCCGCCCCGGCTCCGCGCGCTCCGCGCTGCCCGCGCCCCGGCCTTTGCCGCCTGCCTCGCATGGGCCCCGCCCCACCTAGGTGCGCCCGAGGGTCAGGTGACTGGGCGCTCACTTCCCAACGACCTTCAGAGTCTCCCTGGGGCCCGCGGGGCGGCCGGTGTCCGCTCCCCCAGCGCGGGCATTTCCGAGGCTCGCTCCGGGCGCGGCTGGCCAGCGGCTCCCGGGCTCCCGCTCCGACGCACCACCCGCCCCAGCCCCGCCCCGGCTCCGCCTCCCGCGCCAGGGCTGCTGACTCCCCGGCTGGCCCAGAGTCTGGGTAAAACAAGCGACCCGACCCGCGCGCGCGAAGCAACCCTAGGGAACTCATGCCGCCGGACTCGGGAAAGCAGGAGACCTGACCCCGGGGAGCGCAGGCGACACAACTCTAATGAGCTCAGGCGACTTAAACGGGAGAGTAGAGTCGGATCGCAGACTAAGGATGGCGACTCGATCGCGCCCGGTGCTGCGGGGCTCGACGCCCGAGTTCGCACTCTGCCCTGAGCGCGCCAGCCCCGGCCTTTTCTCGCCTGTGCCCCGCGCGGGGATCCCGGTCGCTGTCTCCCGCGCCCCATCGGCCCTCTAGGGCTCTCTTCCCAAGCTGACACGCTCTCAGGCCGGCCCGCCTGGATACTTCTCCGATGCTGTCACTGGCTTTACAACAGGGGAGAAAAAACACACGGAGAAGAAACTGCGCGTTTCACCACCCTGTCATTGTCCCAGATAAACCGCATTTGCGTGCGGCCACCGCCTGGGCCTCTGGCCCCAAGATCCCACTCTTGATGGTCACCGTGGGTACTCCCGAGACCAGTCGAGAATGAGGAGGGAAGGGTTTGAGGAGAGCGATCAGGAAAGATGCAACCGCTCCTTACACCACCTGGAGTCAGCTAAAGGGTTGCCATGAGCGATGCTGGAAGTACCGATCTCGGGATTTAACAACACAGGGTTGGTGATCAACTTCACCCGGGCTTTCCTCCTCCTAGAATACCAGGTTAGTCAGCGAGCCTCGGGTCCTGAGCCCGCACCTACCCTGTCGGACCCTCAAGTCTCCAGAACACCGTGTGAGAGCTCCATCCTGATTTGAACACAAAACGTCTCATCTCTTAGCTCAGGAAGGGGCGGTGCCCTGAGCCCTAACAGCCTCGAGCCTCACTCAAGAGTCCCCTCCTTGATCACTTCCATTTGCTGCGGGGCCTCCCAGCCCCCCTTAGCCCTTGAAGCGTAACTAACTACCTTGCCTCCTTGGGGAAAAGGAATTGGGCATTGGAGTGGGGGTCGGTGAAGGGAATTAAAACAAGCCAATTAGCCCATCTTTGGAAACAGCCCTGTTGGGGCCAAAAGGTCCCTTAGCAATTTGCCTTGTTTTTTACACAGTCTGGTGTTCAAGCAAACAGAAAATACAGCGGGGAAGAGGACTGTATCCGAGAGCGCGCGGGGCGAGGGCGGGGGCAGTGGGGGGGGCTGCAAATGAACTCTAGGGCCCCGGGCTTCTGTCTGGACTCCCCAGTGAGATCAGCTCCTTGCTGCCACTAGAGCTGCGGCAGAGAGAAGGAGACCGAAGGTGGTTCCAAAATGCACCTGGTCTATTTATGAAGCATCCATTAGCAATGGCCTTGGGCCCTCCTGAATGGTGGGGGATCACAGACACAGCCAAGGATGTCTATTTATAACCGGACTGGAGTGACCCCCCAGGCCCCACCCATGGGGTAAACAGCTAGGCAGCTGCAAGGATTTCACTGGGGGTGACTTCAGAATCTGCCTGGGGTGGGGGGAGAATGGGAAGTGAGTGTTCGCAAATGGGGAAACAAAAATAGCCCCAGCGGGGGGGCGGGTGCAGGGTCTCTAGATCCCCTAGTATCACTTAGCACCTCCAGGTTCAGGACGTGGCAGGAAGGGTGGCCCAACGTAGGGTGTATTTTATCTATGCACAGGGAACAGCATAATCTGAAGAGAAAGTCTATCTGCAGCTGGTGAGCTGTGTAAGCACCTCCCACCCATCCCCCACTGCCTGAGAGTTCAGGTCAAGTGCACAGCAGGTACAAAGGCATTAGAAGAAGGTGCAAAATCCCTCCATCAAGTAGGTTTCATTGTCCATTGTGGTTTTGGGATTCCAGGCCCTCTCAGCTCCTTCAAAGCCCCAATGTGGAAAAAATTAAAAAAATAAAAAATCTCTCCAGTACACCAGCAACTTTCAGACCACAGTCGCTGGAACACTGAGTCGATGTTTCCTATGAATGGTGGAGCCCTTGTTTCCACCCTGTCACCAATAGGATTCCTCCACAAATGCCTGCTTCATCACCCATAGCCAATCACACCCATGTAACCCACCCAGGAAACACAGAAAGGCAAGGAGAGCAATGCCACACGGGACCTCATGTCCATTTCTGCTGGGCTCGCTGCACCATCAGTATCTGTTAAAACAGGATTAATCCAGGTCCGTGCAAGAGTCAAGTGAGAGACAGAAATGGAAGACTATCCTTGGGCCATTGTTATCCGAACAGGTCATTGCTAACTGCAAAGAGAAAACACACACCTCACTGCAAATCATACAACATCTGGCAAGTACATACAGTGTGGCCCAGACAGTGGGTCCCAGTATTAGGCATTCCCGTGACACCTTCACAATTAGTTACTTAGACGTTTGTTTTCATTACATCAACTTGCTCCTTTAATGATGTTAAACATTGCTATAAATATTATTGATAGAAACAAATGGATTTATTAAATTCTACCTCCATACTGACCATGCAAGTTCAGAAAAACAGGTAAGTGTGAAGTGTCAGCCAGACATTTGCACCAAACCAAGACATGGTCCTTGAAGAAATCAGTTTGAAAAAGAAGTGAATGGGGGACATTTTTCACATTGGTAACTGGAAGGTGTTCCCAGGTCACTTTTGAGTAGACCAAGAAAAGTGCACATAATCAGGCCACGGGGAATGAAGACATTGAAGACAGGAGTGGTGACACAAGGGTCTCCTTCAGGGCCCTATCCCATCCCATACCTTACACCCAGTAGTATCCTCTCTCCCATCCCTAGAGCCCACATTCCTCAAAACCAAAGCGCCAGGCAGCTGGCAGCCTGGGTTTCTGCCCCAGTGCAGGGGAAACCCAAAGGCTTGTGGAGCCTGGGAGGGGGGTGCAAGCAAGTTAATCATGAGCAAAGGACAGACAGCTGCACTGCCACTCAAAAGGCCAGCGAGTTCAGACACAGAGACACGCATGCCTAGTCCTGAAGCAAAGGGCTTTCTGTGGCTGGGAACTGTCTGCGGAAGCATGTGACAGCCACTGTGCAATCAGCACCCCTGGTCTTGGAGAGTCACCCCCTCCCACCTGGAGCTGTCATCGCTCAAAAGCAGAGCAACTAAGAATAAAAGATTCAGGCACCAGGAGCTTTTGGATGCAGGGTGGGCTAGATGTCTCTAGATGTCATGCCCCTTCCCTCTCTGCAGGAATAGTTTCCAGCTGTCACCAAACCTTTAAGGAAAAGCATATATATATATATATATATATATATATATATATATATATATATATATATCAGACAGCATAATACAGAACACCACACTCTCCTACTTTGGAGGACATGTGTATACACACATACACTGAAGAAATCACTCCTCAGCCCCCCTCTGGCACCTCACACTTTGACAGGGACCTCACACCTGTGCACCATGAACAGGAATGACTTCCTTCTTGGCAGGTACATCAGCGCCCCCTCCTGGACTGCCGCTCAGTTAGCTACACTATCAGATGAGGAAAAGAAAGCGTGAGGGAGACAGGAAGGCAGACGGAGGGTGGGAAGAGGGAAAGACTGAGAAGGTCATTCGAGGTGGGAGAGCAGTTTCCATTTTGAAACGGGAGAGAGGAAGAGCCTTTGCCAATACACCAACTCTCCTCTCAACAGCTAGCAGCTCCTCCCAAAGTTGGCAGGCAGCCCCTAAAAGGGCCCATACCCACAGTGACAGCTACAGGAAACCATCCACAGGCAAGACTTAGGAACAAGCCTTAGGAACCGCCGCCCAGCCTCAAGCTCCCAGAGCCACACACCCCTGAAGCAGCCATCCTGTGGGCAAACCATCCAACCAAGCAGAGGCCCCGCCCCAAGCCAGCTCAGATTTTGGAACTGGGTCTAGGAGAGCCTGTGGTATTTCTGAACTCCAAGGAAAGGAAACCACACAGAGGAAACCCACAGAGCCCGCTCCAGCTGGGCACCCAGCCCTCCACATCCCTTGTGTGCCCAGAATCTAGGGAAAGCACTCAAGGTGTGATTTTAATCAGAACTTTTCAGATATCTATCCAGGAGGTTACCAAAAGAGTGTTCAGAAGGAAGAGAAGAATGCTTAAAATACTGTCTGAGTTTCTGAAGATATTTCAAGTTCATAATCCTTCTCCCTCTCTCCCTGTCTCCCTGTCTCCCTCTCTCCCTCCCTCCCCACCTCCCTTGCAGATTTTTGGATTTTTGCTAAGCTGCGTGACTGATTTTTTCCCACACTGGAAGCATTTGAATGAGATTCTTTTTCGTTGTTGTTGTTGCTGCTGCTTGTTTGTTTGTTTTCCAAGACAGAGTTTCCTCTCTGCAGCCTTGACTGTCCTGGATCTCACTCTATAGACCAGGCTGGCCTTGAACTCAGGGATCTATCTGCCTCTGCCTCCCAAGTGTTGGGATCAACACCATCACCACCCGGCCTTTGAAGGCGATTCTTTGGAGTACCCAGTTTCTGATGAACATCAATCAGTGCTTTTTAGCATACCGGCTCCCCAGGGATCATTCCAGAAAAAGAGGAGCTTGTGTGGCAAACTGGTCTACAGTACCACCCTTCCTCCCAGGGTCCTCTGACCCCCATCTTGCTGATCACAAAACTCTCAACCGCTGCTACCTGCTAAGCCACTTGCAACCATAGAAGTCTCCAGGGCTGAGCGGCAAGTCTCTGGGAGGCTGTCTCTCCATAATATTAGTAACATTGCTTAGCAACAACACCCTTCGAAGCAAGAACCAGCAGACTCTCCAAAAACCTTTCTGCCTGGCTCCACAAAGAACAGAGTGGATTCTAAGACATGTATTATTTATATACTATTTCACGTGCCCAGTCACCGTCTGGGAGATGAGGAACTATACTTATGTGACTTTGCATTTGTTTGTTCGCTTGCTATTGCTGTAATGACCTTGGCTAGACATTTCTTTTAAATGTCTATGGTATTGTCCTTTTCAAAGGCATGTAACCTTGTCGTGGTGACTCAAAACCATTCTTATCAATATCAGCTACTCTAGTGAAGTAAGTGCAGTTATGGGCTGACAGCCATTGAGGTGAGTAGCCATTTGTGCCTGCACTTAGTGGCCCCAAGCAACTTTGGTATGAAGATACTACAGCACAAGAATCAACAGACACCACACATGACAGATCTGAACTGGAGTTAGAATCCCATCTCCAGTTTTTACCAGCTAAGAACTAAGTCTGTGCCTGTGTCTCTTCAGCCCCATAAATAAAGATTGTAACAGTGTCATCCTAAGTCCACCACACAGATTCAATGACCATTGGATGAGTCTCAGAAAGACACATATAAAAACATATAAAGCAGCCAGGCAGTGGTGGTGACACCTTTACTCCCAACACTCAGGAGGCAGGGGCAGGTGGATTACTGTGATTTTAAAGCCGGCCTGGTCAGAAAGTGAGTTCCATGCAGCCAAGGCTGTTGCACAAGGAAACCCTGTCTCAAAAAGCCCAAAATCATAAAATAAAGAAAGAAAATATATAAATTTTATTCCAAATAGTCAAGTCTGAAAATGGCAAACTTGTCAATCAACAAATTTTGATCCACCCAGTAAAATGTCACTCAGCAACACAAAGGAACAAAACCCCAATGGGTATAATTGCATGGGTTCAAAAACCAACAAGATACAAAGATGTACACCCTCCATGGTTCCATCTATAAGAAATTTTAAAACAATCCAAGGTGCAAAATAACATTAAAACTGTAACCACCTCTGACTGTGGAAGGTGCTTGTGGCTGTTAGTTGGCTGAGGTTGTTAAATTTTCTTGTTTGAGGATTGCTGTTGTTTTTTAATAGCTCTGCTTGTTTGGGATTGTGATATAATTTCATCATTTCTCCCTTTCCTTTCTCCAAATGCTCCCATGTACCACCCTCCTTTTGCTCTCTTTCAGATCCACGGCTTCTTTTACTTTAATTGTTGTTTGAGTGTGTGTGTGTGTGTGTGTGTGTGTGTGTGTGTGTGTGTGTGTCCCTTCACCTGCTCAGTTCATATAATGTTACTTGTGCATGCATGTTTTCAGGGCTGACCAGGTGATATTGGACAACCAATAGGTGTGTTCTTCCCTGGGAAGACAGTCTCTTCAGCCTTTAGCGTTCCTTAGTGTAAGACTGAGGCCTGAGAGCTTTCACCCTTCCATGTCAGCATGTCTACTGACATCAGCTTTGCTCAAGTCACATTTAGGCAGCCATGTTGGTGAGACTTAATGGGTGTGACTTCTGCATTTTGTAGGAGACAAAAGCTTCCTGTTCCTCTGACTCTTCCAATCTTCCCATTCCCTGGTCCCTGAGCCTTAGGTGTGGGCATTGTGTTATGATGTATCCGTTGGGACCAGACTCCACACCACACTCTGATTGGCTGTGGTTTCAGACCAAACTATTCCGTATCAGGAAAGGGCAAAGTGTCAGTGTGACCAAAACATAGAATTGCAATTTTCTCATGTTAGTGAGTGTAAGTGTTCCTTCAAAAAGAGCCAAAGTGGATAATGATAAACATAGAGGTGTAGCATGGATCCAGGGATAAATGAAATGTAAAGGCCAAAATGGTGGTGAGGAAATGGTTCAGTGAGAAAGGTGCCTGCCACACAAGGATGAGGACCTGAGTTTGGATCCCCAGCACCCTCGTAAAAAAGCAGGACATAGCAGTGTGACCCCAGAACTCAGGGAACAGAGGTGGGACCCCTGGAAGCTTGCTGGTTGGAAGTCTAACTCAATCAATGAGCTCCGAGTTAATTATTGAGACCCTGTTTCAAAAACTAACTTAGAAAGTAATTGAAGAAGACAGCAGACATTGACCTCTGGCCTCCACCTGCATTTACATGCCATGTTTGCACATGCCACACAAACTACCCATAACTCCAGTTGAAGGGATCTGACGCCGTGTCTGCTCTCTATGGCTAGTGCATGTATGTGGTGCCCCTAGACAAGCAGGCAAGACATTCACATAAAATAAAAATAAATAAACCTAAAAAAAAATAGCCCAGTGGTGGTAATGGCACACACCTTTTATCCCAGCACTAGGGAGGCAGAGCCAGGAGAATCTCTCAGTTCGAGGCCAGCCTGGTCTACAAAGCAAGTTTCAGGACAGCCAGGGCTACACAGAGAAAATCTGTCTTGGAAAAAAAAATTCACATCCACACAGGTCAGACAGCAAATCCACAGGCTAGTACTACATTGACCCAGTTCCTGATAGATTCTAGTTTGTTTCCCAGTGATCTGAACTATTCTTTCTCCAAATGATCCCTAAGAAACTGGGGACTGGGTACTCCTTTGTGCGAGGAAGCTGTCCCTATTCATGAGTGGAATCAAAGCCCTTCTGCTAAATCACAAGCTTCCTCCTCAAAAGACTCTGGACTCAAACTCATCAATGTGTTGATAGATCCTTCGCACCTGGCATTGTCCTTTTAGCCTAAAAGACAACAGGCAGCTCATCTTTGGTGCTGACACAGGCTCCTTCTCGGACCTTTGCCTGCTCTGGCTGAATGGAGACCCACTGAGCAACTGCACCTCTGCCATGAGTAAGTTTTCTTCCAAGCTTACTTTCCCAGGCCCTTCGAAGTTCCTCCAGCTGTCTAACCTGCATCACCCCTCCTGTAATCAAAGGTCTCCTTGCTAGCAATTCTTTTCTCTCTCCTTAGGGTAAACTGAGCCTCCCATGTTATAAAGAACCCTCAGAATCTGCACTTGCTGGTTGCTTTCCTTTGACTTTGAGCCCCCAGTGTAGCACCCCCCATGCTCTTTGCTTCCATCCATTCTCTGCTCTACCCACCCCACACTCACCATCACCAGACAGGTTCAAGGCCTACACACACACAAAAAGCAAAGTACCCCACAAGCAGATCTGGGGGGAGGGGCGGGGTGTTATTTCAAGAGTGTCTTCTGGGAAACGTGAAACCTCTGCTGACAGAGGAATGGGTCCTGAGGTTTCCCTTTTGTAAAAAGAAAGGAGTGGGGGGATTAATTCATCAATTTACAGCCATCCACATTGGTAAGTTGCAAAAACAGGCAGAGACCTTCTTTCTGATGCCCCTTTCTGCTTGGGGGGCAGTCTTCCCAAGCAAAAAGGAAAAGGGGTGGAAGGTCCTGACACCTGGCCTAGCCTACAGGTGTCTGTTACCTTGCCTACCCAGCAAGATCACTGTGCCTGCTGAGCACACACATACAAGCCACCAGCAACTGTTCCCACATTGCTCTGCTGAGCTCTGCACAGGCCATTTTGTCCCTTTTTGTGTCTCTTACTGCATATGTGACCACACTGATTAGAACTTGTTAAGTTTTACTTCCTATTATATCTGTTCCTATTTGCTTGATAGAAGCCCTACAGAAAGACAGCGGCAGGCAGGCCAGCAGGCAGACAGACAGACAGACACCGAGAGAGAAACATTTAAATCTTCCCTCCAGAGCTAGGATTATAAGCACTTGAGAGTCCTTTGAAAACAGAGGCAGACAGATCTTTGTGGGTTATAGGCCAGCCTGATCTAGATAGTGAGACTCTTGTTTCAAACAAACAAGCAACAAAAACCATTTTCCTCCAGCCACATGGGGTCACAAAGGATGGGTCAGGTCACAAAAGTAACAAAAGGTCCCAGGTTTGCTGAAACTCTCCTTTCGAACACATGAAATCTGTTTCAAGGTTGAGGGAAGCTGGGCTGGTGACAATATTCTGCACACACTACGCATCCTACATTTTGTCAGTAGAAGATTCTGAAGACAGTGCTCGGCCGAGGCCAGCTGTGACCTTCATGTGACCCCACATGCATTATGAGAATGGAGTTCCTCAATGCTGAGGAAGCAAAACCTTTGCTTTTCATAAAGAATCAGGACCTGAAACAGCCTGAGCTTCACGCTGAACCCCCAAGGCAGGGCACACAGCTGAAGGGTACAGCCAATCAGCACCAGTGGTGGGACAAAAGGAAACAGCCAACCAATGAGCTGGATGCCTGGGAGCTGGGTGCCTGGAGGGTT
Source organism: Cricetulus griseus (assembly GCF_003668045.3). Taxonomy (NCBI): domain Eukaryota; kingdom Metazoa; phylum Chordata; class Mammalia; order Rodentia; family Cricetidae; genus Cricetulus; species Cricetulus griseus. Next base: position 87,979,874 of record NC_048600.1, read on the forward strand.
GTTGTTTTGTTTGTTTGTTTGGTTGGTTGGTTTCTTTCTTTCTTCCATTCTCGTTTTTTGTTGTTTGTTTGTTTTGTTTTGTTTTGAGAAAGAGAGAGGGTTTCACTCAGACCAAGCTAGCCTCAGCTCACTACACAGCTGAATCTGGCCTTGAACTCCCATCCTCCTTCCTCCATATTCCAAAGAGCAGGGATCACAGGCACCTGCCATTACTCCCTTTTGTGTTGTTTATCATTGAGACTGGGTTTTGCTATGGAGCCCTAACTGGCTTGGAATATACACTCCTCCTGCTCCTGTTTCCCCAGGTGTTGAAATTTCAGGTACAAGATCAGAAACAGCATGTTTCTTCTGGACTCTACAGAGTAGAACCATATTTAAAAAAATAATAATAATTTGGGGCAGAATAGAAGGCTAAGGATACGTCTCGGTGTTAAGAGTGCTTGCCTAGCGAGTTGGCAGTCCTGAGGGAAATGGGGGGAAACTCATTTGTTTCACAGTCACAAGTGGCAGGCCAAACCCTGCTTCTTAGCCAGGCAGGTGATAAGTGGCTGGCCTACATGGGTCTCTTCCCCTTATCATAAGAAATGAGAAGTCACTGATATATAGCCCAGGGTTATGGGGTAAACCAGACAACACTTGTGGGAGGGTCCCACACAGGGCATTCACTGACTTCCTGACCTTCCACTATAGAGAAATGGCAGACTTGGACGTGACACAGACTACATCACCTGGGAAGAGGGAACCTCAAGTGAGAAAATGTCTGTGTCAGGTTAGCCTGTAGACAAGTCTATGGGGCATATTCTTGTTTAATGGTTAATGTGGGAGGGCCCAGCCACTGTGGTTGGTGTCACCTCTGGGAAGGTGGCCCCGAGTTGTACAGGAAAGCAGGCTGAGCAAACGATGAGGAGCAAGCCAGAGAGCAGCACTCCTCTGCGATTCTGCTTCAGTTCTTGCCCTGAGTTCCTGCTCTGGTGTCCAGCCATGATGGATTGGAACCTGCAAGATGAAAAAAACTCTTTCTTCTCCAATCTGCTTTTTTTTTTAAGATTTCTTTTTTGTATGTGTATTAGCACCATTTGCATTTCTGGTGCCTTGCAAAAGTCAAAAGAGGGCTTCAATTCTCCCTGGAACTGGAGTAGATGGCTGTGAGCCACTGTTTAGAGCCTGGAAACCAAACCTGGGTCCTCTGCAAGAGCGACAAGAGCTCTAAACTACTAAGCGATCTTTCCAAGCATCATACACACACACACACACACACACACACACACACACACACAGAGTCACTCTTGGTCATTGTGTTTTTCATAGCTACAGAGCTGAAAACTAATACAGACCTAAAGAGACATGCGACACTGACCAACCTCAACATCCTGTTCTAGAAGTTGCCCACATGCTGTGTAATCAAGATATGGAGACAGGGGTGGAGAAAGTTGTGGCCCTGGGAAATCAACACACTGGTCCCTGGGGTGGTGACAATCTTCTGGGTTTAAGAGTTACAGAAAAAGTAAGTGCACTAAAATAGTAAATATAAGGAAAATTAAGCCATGTGATTATGCTCTGGCTAACTAACCATTGTTGCCTGCCCAAGGCCTGCCTAAGTCTCAGACAGCTTCTTATTGAAAAGAGAGAGAAAGGAACCAGAGATATGGCCCAGTCAGTGAAGCTTGAGGCATGCAAGCATAAGGACCTGAGTTTGATCCCCAGCACCTACAGGGTGGTGAGCACATCTAATTCCAGTGCTGGAGAGGCAGGGACAAGATCTCTGGAACCTGCTAGTCAGGCAACTTAATTCAGTCAGTACTCTCCAGATCCCAGTGAGAGACCTCGTCTCAAAACACAAACAGAAAAAAAAAAAAAAAAACCATTGTAGAGCCTGGTGGTGCAGAAGCAGGTAGATCTCTGTGATTTCAAAGCCAGTCTAGTCTCCAGAGCAAGCCCAGACCAGCCAGAGCTGTATTATGAGACCCTCTCTAAAATGAAAACAACAGATGGACAGTGCTTGAGAAAGAAAGACACCTCTGGCCTACACAAGTATATGTAATGCACATATAATCACACATATGAAGGGGACAGAGAGACATTAAAATAGGTTTCATGGTACCGGCCTAAACCCCAGACACTCACAAGGCTGAGGCAATGGGATTATAAGTTCAAGACCTGCTTGAGCCACGAAGTGAGTTCAAGACCAACTTGGGCAATTTAGTGAAGACCTGTCTCTAGATTTCATTTTTAAAAATTAAGTCAAAAGGAAGGAGGGACGAGGGAAATTAGCCAGTGTTGTTTGGAGAGGTGTTAAAGATAGATCAGTACACCACTGGGCCCTGCTCCTCAAGGTCAAAGCAGGAATAAATAACTTCTCCAGGCCATTGGTGTCAGACGTTGCTGCATCCTGGTGTCAGCTCTTTAATTTGCACGTTGCTGTATCAGCTCAGATGGCCTCTTTTTTCTCTTCCTCACCCAGAGCTCAGAACACAGACAAAGGGCTCAGACAGTCCCTGTGGGACAGGGTGCTACCCCATCCCATAGTCACTCATGCAGAGATCACCTGACATATCTCAGGGGTCCCCAGGCCAGCACAGGTCTCCATCCCAACTGCCCGGCTCAACTCCAAGAGCAGGTCCTGCCTAGTCTAAAGCAGGAGAGTCTCCCTAAAACCAACAAGGTCATTCTCATGCAGGACTACACAGAGCTGCAAAGCAAAGCCGAGACCCAAACCCAAACGCTACTGGACAACGCTGACACCCACAAAATCCAAGTGAAAGGGTATGGGGACTCCAGGAGGCCAGGAACTAACTAACCCAGTCACATGGTTACAATGTCTATCATCAGTGGGAGCTGATCTATCTGCCTGCTCAGGTCAATGGGGGGTGGGGACACCCCGACATCACCATCATTGTTTGTGGTTGAGGTGGAGCTATACCTCTCAGCCTGCCCATCCTGAGCTTTGTGGTGGGAACACAGTCAAGCCTGACCAATTTATACATTGTTTTCCAAGCCCATAAGCCTGACTGTCAAAATAGAGCGAACACCTACCTAATAATACGACCTGTAAGGAAGGCTATACAGCCCAGTGGGTAGAGCACCTGCCTAGCATGCTTGAAGCCCTGGCTTGGATCTCAAGCATCTCATACACTAGGTATGGGGGCCACACATGTAATCCCAGCACTAGAGACGTGGAGGCAGGAAGATCAAAAGTTCCAGGTCATCTTTGGCTGCATATCAAGTTTGAGGTCAGCCTGGGATACATGAGACCGACCATTGCTCAAATAAATAAGGAGGAAGTTCTGATGATTTTATGGCCCCAAAATGGTTGGAGTCATTCCCGAGTCATTCTTTAATGTTTCCATTTCAAGGGTAAAGCACTGTCATGGATTTCATTTTTCCTCTGGAATGCTTTTCCTAAGTCAGTGTGAGTTAGGTCTGTCAGGCCTCTACCCAAGGGGCAACACATTAAAACAAAATAAAGGGGTGTGGGAAAAGACCATAACAGTGAGAAAGTGCGCCCCCCAGTGGTGCTGTGGGTAAATATGCCCAGGAAGAGCACCCAGAACAGTTTCCCCAATCCCAAGCACAGTCAGATGCACAAAACCACCCCCAAACGAAGGCCCAGGGACAGATCACAGAGTGGTGTCAGTGCACCCCGAGGGAAGGCAGCAATGGCACAACTCTGTCTCTTGGAATAAAACAACAGTAGAACCCCTGGCCACCTCAGTGGTGCACGCCTGCAATCCCAGCACTGAGAAGGCTGAATCAGGAGGACCTGAGTTCAAGGCTGGCCTGGGCTACACAGCAAACTCTTGTCTCAAAAAACCGAACAAGCCAGGCAGTGGTGGCACACACCTTTAATCCCAGCCATCACTCAGGAGGCAGAGGCAGGTGGATCTCTGTGAGTTTGCAGCCAGGCTGGTCTACAGAGTGAGTTCCAGAATATCTGGAGCTACACAGAGAAACCATGTCTCAAAAAAAAAAAAAAAAATCAGGCTAGGAGACGGCTCAGTCGGTATGTACTTGCACAAACATGAGGGTCTGGGTTTGTTTGGTTTTTATGGGTTTTGTTTGGTTGGTTGGTTTTGTTGGTTTATTTTTGGTTGTTTTGATACAGGATCTCACTACATAGCTCTGGCTGTCCCGGAACTCTTTATATAGACAAGGTTGGCCTTGAACTCAGAGAGCCACCTTCCTCTGCCTCCCAGGTGCTGTGATTAGTGATGTACACCAGCACACTCAGCCAAGAGCCTGAATTTGGAGCCCTAGCACACATGTGAAAAGCTGGCGTGCAGCATGTAGTCCCAGTGCCAGGGAGGCAGAAATAACTGGAACTAGTTTAAAGCTTGCCGGCCAGAAAGTCTAGCCAAAGCTGCAAGCTCCAGATTCAAGGAGGGACTCTGTCTCAAAAAATAAGGTGGAAGCACACTCCTTTAATCCCAGCACTCAGGATGCTGAGGCAGGAGGATCTCTTTGAGTTCTCGTCCAGCCTGGTCTACATATTGAGTTCCAGGACAGCCCGGGCTACACAGAGAAACCCTGACTCAAAGAAAAAAAGGAAAAGGTGGGAAGCTGTTGAAGAAGGCATCCTCTACCTCTTACCTCTGGCCTACACATACATGCACACAATCATGAGTACTTGCATACACACAAACACACACACACATGCCCATAAGACATACACACAAGTTTAAAAAGAATCCAGCAAAAAGGCTTATACCTATAACCCCAGCACTCAGGAGGCTGGGGCAGCAGGATCACCTGTTCCAGGCCCAGAGTGCATTATACAGTGAATCCCAGGCAGTTTATGCTACATGGCAACACCTTGACTCATAAAACCAAAAAAATAAAATAAAATGCATTTTCCTTGCTTGTACTTACCCTTAAATCTGCACGTGCATGTGTGTTCCTGCAAAGGGTCAGGCATGTACACAGGAACAGACATGTGGTCTACAGGCCAGAGAACACTAGGCAGGAGGTGGCAGAACCACCTTCCAGCCCAGAGCTGTCCCTGTCCTGGTCTGTCTTCTTAGATGTAAAATGCAGAGTAGCCCTTCTCCAGACACACACAGATGAGTCTTGGGGACAGGGAAATGCAGAACCAAAGGTTAAAACCTACATAAAATGGCCTTTCCTATCTTAAGTTCCTTTCTCAGAAGGCAGGTGGGAGTGACAAAAGCTGTGTCCAACATCAACCCTTTTCATTCTAGGCTTTTCACGGATCCAGTTATTAGAATTTGACCCTGGATTTTGAGATAGACAAGCAACACCTCTGGACCAACCTAGTGAGAACAGGTCAGCTGGCTTCAGTCTGCAAAGGGAATATACTTAGGCTTCAAATTGTGGCTTCCAAGAGAGCACTTGAAACAGAACGTGAGTGTTCAGGACTATGACAGGATGCAAAGCCAGGGCTAGCCCCTCTGAACTTGTCTAGGGAGTCCATGCATTGCCCCCACAACCTGCCCTCCAACTACCTCTCTGGTCAATGGAGCTCTCTGGATGCTGCAATTTATCTGCCGACACAGCTGCAAAGATTCCCAGGCAGTGTAAGAACTTCAGAAGCCAGAGTCCACCCAATCCCTAAAGGACTGTGCACATCTGGACAGCCACAAGAAGGAGAAACTAAAGGGCTCAAAAACAACCTGAAAAATATGTAGCAAACTCTGATCAGTGGCTTCTCTGGGGAAGAGAGGACACCTGACAGTGAAGGCCATGGGACACCTTGCTTTTAATGTCTTGATTCTTTTCAAGGGAAATGGGGGTTTTTGGAGGAGGATCTGGGTATGCTTCACAAACTCATCTGAACTTGTGGCTTCAAGCCAGCAGCAGCAGCCTCCCAAAGACCACTTCTTATCTCCCTTTTTCTGCATGCAAGGTCAGATCCCACACAGTACTGTTTGCATCTTGCACGACTGCCTAGAGGGACACATTTTTCTACAACTTTCCTAACGTCAAGTTAAATTTCTTAAAAGCATTCTCAAGTCTCGGGGGAGGCACGACTCCATGGAAATAGCACTCATTTAACATGCATGAGGCCCTGAGTTCAATCCCCAGCAATGCAAGAAATAATCAACTCTAAAATGGCGATACTGTTTGGTGGTTTCAGAAGCAAGTTGGGGGGCGGGGAGCAATTTTAACTGTGAGTGGACAGACATGAGAAAATTCTCAAGCCTCATTCCTGATCAAGATGAAAAACTGCTGTGTGGACCACTTCCTTGTATGTAGGAAAAGGAGCTAAAAAATTTACATTCATATTTCATACCAATATGTATTGGGAACAGCCTCATAAATGAGCTTAGGAAGGAAGAAGTGGGGTTGACTAGAATAAAAGTAAGTCTTCCCACCACATCTATCTTTATATCACTTTGGGTTTGAACCATATAAATACATCCACTGTTCAAAGTAAGTTATAAATAAATAAACAGCCCAGTCAGCATGATGACAATGTTCTCAATGGCATTATGGGTATATTTAGCAGTAATCTTAAAGACATAAATCCAAATTCTTTAGGACATTTCCTTAACACCTGGCATGTGTGCTTGTGGGTACAAATTCATGCCAAATGCCACACAATTGCCATTGCAGAGATGTTTCTGGGAGTGAAAAACACAAAGTAACCTACGTGCTCCATGTTAGAGGCTCAGTTCATTTTCCCATGGCTGGAGACAAGAACTGTGTGGTGTTCTATGAGCTTGAGGCTGCTCCCCGCCAGTCCCTCACATACAGTCAAACCTGATCTCAGGACCCGGGCAATGTGGGGCATGCTGCCATCCTTCAAATGAACAGGGTGAGTGACGCCCAGGTGAAACCCACCAACATGCAGGTTTTCTAGCCACTAACCATGATGAAGGGTGCAGAGCCTTCCGAGTTCCAGTTCAGTTCAGAGCAAAGCCCGTGTACTGTCTGGTTTTGTGTGTCAACTTGACACAAGCTAGAGTCATCAGAGAGAAAGCCTCAGCTGAGGAAATGCCCCCATCAGATCCAGCTATAAGACATTTTCTCAATTAGTGATCAATGGGGCAAGTCCCAACCCATGATGGCTGGTGCCATCCCTGAGCTGGTGGTCCTACGTTCTATAAAGAATGAAGGTTGGTCAAGCCATGTGGAGCAAGCCAGTAAGCAGCACCCCCCTCCCCATGCCTCCAGGATCCTACCCTGCTTGAGTTTCTGTCCTGACTTCCTTCAGTGATGAACAGTGATGTGGAAGTGTAAGCCAACTAAATCCCTTCCTTCCCAACTTGCTTTTTGGTAATGGTGTTTCATTGCAGCAATAGAAACACTAAGATACCCCAAGAACCTGAATTCCTACAGGTGTCCACAGTGTCCCCTTTGGCACTCACCGGCCTAGTCAGTACAAACTTGCAAATGGTTCTTGGGTAAAAGAGGGCAGATCTGTGGAAAGGACTGTTTGACTCACTTTATCCTCTGGTTAGGGCACAGCCTGACCCACATGGCTAATGACTTTTGTACATAGCACTGATGTGGAAAGGCGAGTTCTGCTGGATTAACTATCTTGGGCCTGTTTTCTAGACAGAGCAACAAACTAGACAATGACAGTCACATGTTTCTGACATCTAATTCTTCCATGCCATGGCATGGAATAAATCTCATATTAGGGCTCAGTGCATAAAGTGCTTTCATGAAAACCAGGAATGGCACATGTTGTGAAATCACAGCACTGGGAGTTGGGGACAGGCAGATCCTGGGAGGTCTCAGGCCAGCCAGTGTAGCTTAATCAGCAAGCTCCAGGCCAATGAGAGACCCTGTCTCAACAAACAAGGCCAATGAGAGACCCTGTCTCAACAAACAAAGTAGAGCGTGATAGAGGAAGACACCTAACATCAGCCTCTGGCTCTGAACACACCAGCATGTGTGAGCAAGCTTGCATGTACCACATACACACACACACACACACACACACACACACACACACACACACACTAATAAGAATAATAAATTAATGCACTAAATGATAATGTATTGCTGGTATACTGCTGCAGTACAGTAAATTAATATTTTGTTGATATAAATATATCATAAATTGATGACTATTACAGCACTAACACATAGTTTTATCACCTCAATCATATATAGCTGAAACACTTTGAGCAAACCATGTGGAAATTATCATTATCATTGTCCCCACTTTACAAAAGAAGGCAAGAAAAAGCTTAACCAATGTGCCCAGTGTGTGTGGCAAGATAAAGAGCTGGACTTCCCACTTAGAAGGTGGTGCTATCAGACTTGGTGGTACAGACCTATAATCCCATCTACTCAGAAAGCTGAAACAAGAGAGTATCAAAGTCTAAGGGCTGCTGGGCAACTAACAGAAGCACTATCTCCAAATAATAAGACATATGGAGAGTAGAGACACAGCCTGGTGGTAGAGTTCTTGCCTAGCGTGCACAAGACTCTGGCTTCAATCCTCTGCTGAGAGACAGGGTGGAGCAAGAGCCGGAGAGATGGCTCAGTGGGTAAAATGCTTGCTACAAAACCATGAGAACCTGAGTTCAATCCCCAGCAGCCACACAGAAAGCCAGACATGGTGTTACACATTCGAATCCAGCAGGGAAAGGCAGAAACAAGTGAATCCCAGGAGCTCACAAACTAGCCATCTAGCATAATCGGCAAGTTCCAGGTTCCAATGAGAGACCCTGTCTTTAAAAAATCAAGGTGGGGCCAGGCATGGTGATGCAGGCCTTTAATCCCAGTATGTGGAAGGCTGAGGCAGTGGATCTGTGTGAGTTTGAAGCCAGCCTGGTCTATAGAGTGAGTGCCAGGGCAGCAAGGGCTATGCAGAGAAACCCTGCCTCAAAAGAAGAAGGAGAAGGGGAAGGGGAAGGGAGGGAGGGAGGAAGGGAAAATGTGAAAATGTAGGACCTGGAGAGATGTCTCAATGGTTAAGAGCATTGACTGCTCTTCCATAATACCCAGATTTGGCTCCCAGCAACCACATGGCTCCCAACAGTCTGTAACTCCAGTTCCAGGAGATCTGATGCCCTCTTCTGGCTTCTACAGGTACTGAATGAATGTGGTGCACAGACATACATGTAGGCAAAACACACATAAAATTTAAAAATAAATTTTTTAAGTTGAGGTAGACAGATCTCAAGGTACAAAACCAAGGTAGACATCTGGTTTTCACCTAGCATGCATGAGCACACACACACACACAGAGAGAGAGAGAGAAAGAGAGAGAGAGAGAGAGAGAGAGAGAGAGAGAGAGAGAGAGAGAGCCATACCGCTCCCATATACTAAGAAAAGAAACTCTTACTTATAGTCAAGAATAATGGGTAGTGAGTGTACTTGGATATCAGTCAGAAGGGTGGATCTCCAATTGAGCATTCTTACCACAATAAAATAAAATTCAGAGGCTTCTCAGCTGAGGACGGGGTGAAAGCTGAAAATATTGTACACTGAAATGTGCTGAGCCTGCCTAACCCCGCTCAGCAACACAGTATAGACTGCCCAGGGTTAGTCCTTCAGTCACGGGGCTGTGGCTGGCAGCAGTTGCCCAGCATTGTAAAGAGGATCCGAGGGCCCATGTTGCCAGCCCATCACCACTAGCCCACTGGTCTTAACCAAATCAGAGTAAATTGGGCTCTAAGCAACCATGGTACAATCAACAGACCAAAGCCAAGGCCTCCTCAACCTGCAGCCTGGCTGGCACCTGGATCTCACCAGTTTAGTCTCCACTTCAAGTTCGTGGGTGGTAGAACATGCACTTAGCATGTGTGAGATCCTGAGTTCAATGCCCCAAAAGAAAGAAAGAGAAAAAAATCAAAAAGCATAGGGCAGAGAAGCTTTATCTCCAGATTGAAATAGCCCCTCACATTAGCGCCCATGGTGCCTTCTCCTGTCTGTGCCTGCTTGCTGTGCAGGTCTCCCTTTCCAGCACAAGCTCTGCCTGCCCCAGTCAAAGACAAGAACTTGCTGGAGGAGAGCTGTGTGTGACAGCAGGAGGAAGGGAAGTGGGTGTTCTCAGATGGGGAGGGGCCATAGCCTCAGCCAGCCTGGAGCTTTCACAGGGAACTGAAGCCTCTGGGAGGAGGACTAGGCACTAGGACTAGTCCCCGTCATCTGAGAGACACAGGAAAGCAAGTAATTATCTTTGAGATGGAAGCCAACTGCACCAGGGAGCGATGGAGAGAGAAAAAGAGGGAGAGAGAGGGAGAGGGAGAGGGAGAGGGAGAGAAAGAGAGGGAGAAGGAGAGGGAGAAGGAGAGAGAGCAGAGACAGAGGGTGGGGAGCACAATGAAGAAGAGAAGAAAAGACAGATATTGGAGGCGGGTGGGGATGAGTGCCTCAAACAAGACCTGTGGTGCACTCATCTGCCCTAGCCAGAACTTTTATACTTATCACTTTTCAAAGACAGTGTAAAACCTATGACAGCTCAGGTTCCCATTCACAAATCTGACTAGTTCTAGACATCCCACTACTGGCCACCAAGTGAACAGTTAGCCCTGGGACAACACTGCCACCTTCTGGCAGGAAGGGGAACTGTCCAGCCTGACCACCACCAGAGTGGTCTTCTACCTCACCTTCATATCTGTCAAGCTATTCTATCCCAAGGCCTTTGTACCTGGGGTTCCCAGTGCCCTGGATGCTCATGCCCCAATAATCCCTCATACAGTCCTTCTTTGACTCTTGTCCTCTCAAAGTCACTTCTGTGAAACGGTTGTTGCCAGCCACTCATCTAATATAACCTCAGGGTTGGCATGGCGCTTACAATCCCAGCATTTGGAAGGTGGAGGCAGGATCATCCTTGAATGCATAGCAAGCCTGAGACTTGGCAAGGCAACCCTGTCTAAACACACACACACACACACACACACACACACACACACACACACACACACACGTAAATGAATTAGAAGCCCCTGTCCTTATCCTCACAAAGCCACTTCTGTTTCCTTCCCACTAGGCATTGCTGAAACCACAAAGAAATGCCACAAAGCCCATCAGTGTGTGACTCGTCTGTGAAACTACACTCGATAAACTTGGACCACCAGCATGGCTGGGCATGAGACTCACCCCGCTGAGCCACCCTGAGCTCAGGGACCCAAGTTCAAATGTCAGGGGGATGAACTGCAGCTCTTCACACTCACCACATTCTAAGTCAAGGGTGTTGTATTCCCATGCTCACTGGCTGACCTCCATACACACATCAGACCTGCTTTGCAAATCCCCCAGGCAGGAGACCCCAGATTCCACAGCACTCCTTTCACACTCTAGGGAGACCACTCCCCTCTGACAACTCCACCTTTACAGAGAGCTAGTGTAGCCTCCAACCTGGGTCACCATGAGGTTCAGCCCCACCCTCCTCAGCAACACAGCCATGGTGCCTTTGCCTTCCTGATCCATCCCCAGGATGTCCAAAGCTACTGTGTCAATCACCAGGGAAACAGGTGGCTTGCCATTCAGCCCTCCAGGGTGCCTATCACCTCATCAGCACCACAGCCAGACTCCTTTGAATAGACTTACACATACCCTACAGGGCATCCTTCCACTGGGTTCTGGAGCTTGGCTCACTGCCTTGGGAACAGCTCCTCACACTACCTGACCCCTGTCTTGAATGTTTTCTCAGTTTCAAACTCCTAGAGGATTCCCTTTCAGCTGTCACCTGCTGTCTGTCCAGGAGGGAGTCCCCACTTCTCCTATATGCCACATACTTTGGGGTGATGGTTAAAAGTCCCACTGCCTGAGTTCTCTGCAGTCCAAAACCAGACGCTGTTCACATCTGACTCCTCTTTATCTCCTGCACTAGGGCTGGTCATGAGCAAAGTGTCTTTTGTAGTACCTTCAGTGTGTTAGCTCACTTCACCCTAAACATCCCTGTGAGACAGACTCTTGTCTTCTTCGCTTTTGGGGGCGGGGGGGGGGGTTTTCAAGGCTCTGCCCTCAGGTGACCTCAGCAATGAGTGACACAGCCAGGATTCAACAAAGGAATCTCAGGACCTAAATCAGGGCCATCTTAAAAGTAGGTGCTCAATAAATATTCATGAGATAATGGACAGCCTGCATTCCTCCTGTCTCTGACCTTGGCATTGACAGCTCCATCAAAGACACAGAACACCGGTGTGCTTGCTTCCCCAGCGTCAGCTCTGACCCAGATATCACAGCCACGCTTCTTCCCTTCCCTTCCTCCTGCCCAAACCTTGAGCAGAAAATGATCCTGCCTCAACCAGTGGAAGAGATGCTACTAGCAAGCCTAAGGATTTTGTTTGGGTTCTTTGGTTCTCAGGAGAACATGGGTCTATTTAGAGTACAGCACAGGGAGGCAGGCTGTACACTAACAGGAATACTGTTTGTCTCTTTTCCGTTTCTCTTTTGGTTGTTTTTTGAGTCAGGGTCTCTGTGTGTAGCACTAGCTGGCCTTAGATTTATGGCAATCCCCCTGCCTCAGCCTCCTGAGTACTAGGATTATAGGCATGTGTCCAGCTCATAAGCCTAGGTTTGAAAGGGAAGGTTGGCATGGTAAGTTTTTAACGGAACTAGACTCTGAACAGAGGCACCCCTGGAAGATTGAAGGGGTATTCCCTTCAGAACTGTCGGTTCCTCAGTCAACTTCCCCCAGGTTATCTTCCTCCTTGCCCCTGACCAGTGTGCTATTTCCTACTCATTTCCACTGTGTCCCTCCCTTTTCTGTTTGCTCAAGGTGATCTTGAGCAAGGTTGTCTCTGCCCTCTCCAGCTGCCTCAATGATGGCAGAGCCACTCAGAAGCATGGTCACCATCTCTTTCCAATTTGACTGGGTTTGTGTGAGCTTCACATCCTGCACAGATCCTTGAGGTCAAAAGTCCACCCCATCTGTACCCCTGGGCCCCTTTCCTGCAGATAGTGGTACATACTCAACACTCTCAGGGACTGAGAACAGACTGTGAATAACCAGACCAGAAAAAGACAGAGGTTATGGTGCTCTCTCTCTCTCTCTCTCTCTCTCTCTCTCTCTCTCTCTCTCTCTGTGTGTGTGTGTGTGTGTGTCTCTCTGTCTCTCTCTCTCTGTCTCTGTCTCTCTCTCTCTCTCTCTCTCTCTTTCTCACACACACACACACACACACACACACACACACACACACACACACACACACCTTTTTCAAAGTGCATGAGTGTTTTGCCCTCATATATCATATGCCTGGTCCCCAAGAAGTCCAGAAGAGGGTGTTGAGTCCCCTGGAATCAGAGGTGTAAATGGTCATAAGATACTAATACGGTGCTGGGCACTAAACCCAGGTCTTCTGGGAGGGTAGTACTTACTCGAAATTGCTGAACTGTCTCTCCATCCCAGCAAGATGGTTTTCAATTGGATTAGCAAATTCCTGAGCTCACACTATGTGAGTTAAGCACTGAGGCTCCCTTGACAAGGCCAGGTACCATGCCCTTCCAGTGAGTTAGCCGAGTCCACAGACGATGAAAGGTCACACCCTCTCTCAACACAGCCTTCTTACTCTTTAGACTGGAAACTAGCGAGATCCCAAGGCAAAGTGGGGTAATTCCATTAGGAATACTTGGAATTCTGGGTTACAACAAAGTTTCAGAGGCCAGGTACAGGAGACAGCCCCACCCTGCCCTTTGGCCTCAGAATATTCAAATGTTCTGGATCCAGGATGACTGCCCCCATACACAGCACGTTACACATGACCTGGAGGTTTTTCACACCCCAGACAAGCCGCAACCTTCCCTATATTTCTCTCCATTTCCTGCATTCCAACAGCAGCGTCCATTCTCAGTAGGACCAGCAGCCTCGGTGTGTATGCCTGTCTGGGTAACAGGTCAAGTCTGTGTCTGTTCTTCCCAGAACAGTGTATAGGAGATTGACCATATGGGCCGTCCAATCAAAGGAGGGTCAGTAACAGAATACAGAGGCAGAACCCCCCACCCCCAGAATCCCAGCTCCAACTTATAGTAGTCATGAGACCAGGGCAAGTTCATTCTCCCAGAGGTGTGGTTTCTTCCATTTAGATGAGGGGGTGGGGTATAGAGATGAAGCTCAGTGGCCAAATGCTTGTCTAGCATGTGGGAGATGCTGGATTCAATTTCTAGAATCAAAAATAAATAAATAAATAAAAGGAAGGAAGGAAGGGAGAGAGAAAGGAAGGAAGGAAGGAAGGAAGGAAGGAAGGAAAGAAAGAGGAATATTCCTCATAGCTGGGTGTGGTAACACACACTTTGTAATCCCAATACTCAAGAGCTGAGGCAGGAGGATCACCACAAGTTCAAAGCCAGCCTGAGCTACAAAGTGAAAATCCGCCTCAAAAATAAAATGGTATGGGGGGTAGGGGGACAGGAAGAATGAGATGAACCACGTCCCAGGATTAGTGAGGACAGAGGAAGGACATGGCCAATGCTGAGAAGCCACAGCTGGTTTTGTCCAGGTTGTAATGGGATGTGTCACTAGGAATGTTTGTGTATATGACCCTGAGTGACCTTCTGTGCTCAAGTCTGAATGTATATTGGAGTGTGTGTATTCAGAACATGCCAGGACTCTGTCATGTTACACTAAAGCTGGATGCTGGCCAAGGATTAGGACCACCACCCCCCCCCCCAAGGTGACAGCTATCTGCCCCTGTCCCAGGCCCCAGGAGGCAAAGGCTATGTGAAAGCTTCCAGATGCAGGGTTCCAGCTTGTGGCTGCCTCCTTGGCGCCACCTAGTGGATTTGCACAGCTCAGATACCTGTCCTTGAAGGAACCAGCAAGCGACAGGTCACAGACTGCTTCAGTCTGGGCTTGTCTAGCTCTTGGAAGATGACCTGGGAGCCTGGCCTTCAGTCTCAGCTGTCTGTTGTGATGGACGTGTTCTGAAGTGTTCTGTGTGTCTAAGTGGGCCAGCCCCTGAACACTCTATTCCAGGAAGCAAGATGCATCTGCTTGTTTGTTGTGGTACTAGGGCCTTGCATATTCAAGGAAAATATTCAAACACTGTTTCAAAAGAAAGGAAGGCAGGGAGGGAGGGAGGGAGGGAGGGAGGAGGGAGGGAAAGAAGAAGGCAGAATAAGAACATTTACCTTCACTAGGAGCTGGCCAAAGGAAATAGTCAAAAACAAAAACAAAAAAATATATTCAGAATTTTTGCATAATTTGTTATAAACAAAATTGGAAACAACTTTAAAATCTAAAATTAAAGCAATGGCTAAATTACCACAGGTTAAGTAGTATTTTAAAGCATGGTGGAGTAGTACATTGTTTGATTTTGAGTTTGGCTCTATTTGTGCTTTACTTTGGTTTTAAGACATCACTTTGGTGGTGCACACCTTTAATCCCAGCACTTGGGAGACAGGCAGGAGGATCTTTGAGAGTTCGAGGCCAGTCTGGTATACAGAGTTGCAGGACAATCAGGACTGTAGACAGAGAAACCCTCTCTCAAAAGAAAGAAAGGAAGGAAGGAAGTCAGGAAGTCAGGAAGTCAGGAAGGAAGGAAGGAGAAAAACAGACCAAGTCTTATGTGACCCAGGTTGGCCTCAAATCTACTATGTAGCAGAGGATGACCTTGAACTTCTGGGCCTCCTGCATCTACCTTCTAACTTCCAAGATTACGAGCTACACCACTACCCCTGGTTTTATGTGGTGCTAAGGATCAAGCCCAGATCTTCACACTTGCTAGTCAAGCACTCTGCTAACTGAGCCACATCCCCAGCCCTAAATCACCTGTTAAAAGATTACTTAATGTTGAATGACATTACATAACACTTTTTTAAAGTCTGAAAACATAAGACCATTAGGAAACATTAAAACAGTAATATGTAGAGGGGACATAGTATGGTGGTTCGTTAGGGCTTAGCAGGCTTGACCCCTGGGTCTGATCCCTAGCACCATAAGTAAGAAAAACAGTGATATTTGGGGTGGCGGGTTATGGGTTATTTTTATTTTTTTCATTTCAACATTTATACATTTTTTTAAATCTCCTACAGTGAGCATGTACTATTTTTATAATCAAGAAAATGCTATTTTAAAAATGGGGGGGGGAGGGCTGTACCAGTATGGGAAAAGACTTGTGATCCAGCTTTTAAAACAAGAGAAAGAGAATACAAGAACATGCTCAGGCCTACAAAGAAGGATTCAGAGGAGGCAGACATTGTGACCTGGTAGTTGTGTTGGAAGGGTTTTCACTCATTTATTCAGAATTTTATTAGTGTCGTGGAATAAGTAATTAAAATGTTTTCTTACCAATCAAATCTGAGCTTCCACAACTGTGAGGACATGGGCAGTAGAGAGAATGTGGGTGGTTAGAACCCCTCTTAAGGGCCCTGGCAATACCACATGGAGCTGTGGCCCCCACAGCTTCACTTCTCGTCCCTGCCATGGGGACCTCTCACAAACACAGAGGGTCAAGTGGAGAGAGCCACCAAAGCAGAGTTTGAGATGTCAAACCATGAAAATCCAGCCATGCGGGATACAACAATGAGCACACAAAATGTACAAATAGACACTGACTAGCAATTAAAAAGAATAATCTAGCCAGGTGATGGTGACATACGCCTTTAATCCCAGCACTCGAGAGGCAGAGGCAGATCTCTGAGTTCGAGACCAGCCTAGTCTACACAGCCAGAGCTACATAATAGAGAGATCTTGCCTCAAGAAAAAACAAACAAACAACCCCCCCAACAAAATCAAACAAACAAACAAAAAAACATGTGCCATCCTTTCAAATTTTTGATAGTGTCTTGCTGGCCAGGCTGTCTGCACTCAGAGCTAGGCCCTACCTCTAATCAGCTCTAAGCCCTTAAACAGGTTACTTAATTTCTCTGTGTCTCAGTTTCCTCTTGGAAAGCACAAAACCTACTGGAAGTGTTATTTTGGGTATGAAGTAAGTTTGCATATGTTCATGCTTAGAATAGTGTAGAGACACAGTGAGCATCAGATGTGTAGTGTGTATGTGGCTAGACCAGGCTGGCCTCAGACTCACAGAGATCCACTGGTCTCTGCCTCCAGGGTGCTGGGATTAAAGGCGTGCATCAGTAAGCCAGGCACATGTATGAATTTTTTTAAGTTGTTCACAGAAGTGAATATTTTTTATTATATTTATTTATTACGTGTACAACATTCTGCTTCCATGTATATCTGCACACCAGAAGAGGGCACCAGATCTCATAATGGGTGGTTGTGAGCTACCATATGGTTGCTGGGAGTTGAACTCAGGACCTCTGGAAGAGCAGTCAGTGCTCTTAACCTCTGAGCCATCTCTCCAGCCCCCCATGAATTTTTAATTCCGTTGTCCTCAAAGGATAGGATCAACTCCCACAGAGGCCAGGATCCAGGTTGCTGAAGTTTCTTATACAAAATGGGCTGGTACCCACATAGAACCCACATGCATCCTTCTGTTCGAAGCCTGTCTTCTCTGGATTCCTTATGACACCTAACACACTGCAATGCTGTGTGAGACCGAGGAGTGGATGGGGAGGGTGCCGAGGGAAGGTGGCGGGGCGACAGGAGGAGAGGAGAAAGCAGAAAATGGTCACGATGTAAAATAAATGAAAGTATTTAATTAACAAATAAATTTAAAAGAATAAATGTCATACTGTGCTGTCCAGGAAATAATAACAAGAAAAAGGGTCTGCACCTGTTCAGTACAGGTATGTTTTGAAATATATGTATTGCTAGGCTTGATGGTGCATGTGTTTAATCCCAACCCTCAGGAGACAGAAGCAGGTGGATATCTATAAATTCAAGGCTAGTCTGGTCTACACTGAGCTCCAGGCCAGCCAGTCATGGGGTACATGGTGAGACTCTGTCCAAAAATATGTATATCCAAAGTTGGTTGAATCTGTAGGTATGAAACCCAAGAACACAGAAAGGTCAACTTACATACACAAAACCACGGCTTACTTGTAATCGTATGGAGCTGGAGAGATGGCCCGGTCTGTAAAGCGATTGCCAAACAAGGATGAGGGACTTGAGTTCAATCCCCAGGCCCAGTATAAAAAAGTCAGGCACTAGAGGGCACACATGTCATCCCAGCACTGAGGAGGCATGGACAGAGGGCCCCTGGCTGCCAATATAGCAGGATGGGCAAACTCCCAGTTCATTGATAAACTGTCTCAAAAAATAGGGAAAGACAAAAGAAATAAATAAAGTGAGGAATAATTGAGTGGAGAGCAATTGAGAAAGACACCAAACACCAACCTCAGTCCTCCACACACACAGGAACATAAGACAGACACCAGACATCAACCTCAGGCCTCCACACACACAGGAACATAAGACAGACACCAAATATCAACTTCAGACCTCCACACACACAGGAACATAAGACAGACACCAAACACCAACCTCAGGCCTCCACACACACAGGAACACAAACATCTATACCACACAGACACACACAAAATAAATTCTGACAGATACTGCAACGTGGATAAATCTTGAAGACTCTATAGTGAGTGAAATAAAGCATACAGGAAAGTGCAAACATCACACTTATGAGGAATGGTAGCCACCGGGATGGAAAATGACAGGGTTACTACCTAGAGTGGGTACAGGCTTTCAGCCTGGGGTGATGGAGTGGGCAGGGATGCACAGCAGCACTTACAAGTGGCTACAGAGGTTTATTTTTGAGCTGGGGGTGTAGTTCATTGGTACACTGCCTTTCTTGCACAAACACCTGCTCGGTATAAACTGTGCATGGTGTAATCCCAGCATCCAGGAGGTGGAGGCAGGGGGATTAGAAATTCAAGGGTTTTCTTGGCTACGTAGTACTTTTGGGGCCAGGCTGGGCTAGGTGAGACACTGTCAAAAGGAAAGAAGGGAAGGAGAGAAAGAGAGAGGGAGGGAAAATCTTCTATCATATGTATTTTATTAAAATAAAAAGGGTTGGTGAAAATTCGATAAAATAGTACTTGTCGGCTGAGGATATATCTCAGTGCTAGAGCACTTGCCTAGCATGCATGAGGCCAAGTTTGACTTCCAGAGCCACATCACAACAAAACTGTTAGCAGTGATCAATTCTGGGTATCCAGAGGTCAGGCATACAATTATCTAAAGGGGGTGGCAGGGAACGACCTGAGTTTGGAGGAGAGAAGGAAGCAAGCTCAGCAGGCAGGAAGGCCCTGGAAGCTGGCTCAGGCTTTCCCTCCTCCTCCTCCTCCTCCTCCTCCTCCTCCTCCTCCTCCTCCTTCTCCTGTTTGCACTGCACAGTGGTTGCTATGGAAACAAGGGCACCTTGGGCTCCTAGAGCTCAGCCCAGGTGCTGCTAACTCTGGGAATAATACCAGCATGTGAGTAATAGAGAGGCCCCAATCCTTGGGGCTTTGTGTACACACATATCTGTCCCAATGCCCTCTGTCTGTCTAGCAACCGTGCCACTGATGTGTGCACCACTGTCCTCAGCAGGCAGGCTTGAGTAGATGTGCACATCACTCCAGCTTGCCCTTGTGGGTATATGGGATGTTTACAGGACTGTGGGTTCATCACATGGTTACATATGCAATCGCACAGCCCAAGACTATTGTATGTAACCAGAAATACCATGACAGGTGGCATTTGTTGAACACCGTGAACTACACACTCCATGCTTCCCCTGAACTATCTCACTTAGACCTCACAATGCACCAACGTGTAGCACTATTAATATCCCTCGGTAAAGAAACTGGGGCACAGGAAAGTTGTGTGGTTTACCTAAGTACACCCAGAGCGTGTGAACCTTACCACTGAATCTGCGTTGTGGGAGCAGCCCTGTATTTTTTTTTTTTTAAGATTTGTTTATTTTAGCCAGGATGTACCCTTTAATCCCAGAAGTTGGGAGACAGAGGCAGGCAGATCTCTGAATTTGAGGCCACCCTGGTTTATAGAGTGAGTTCCAGGACAGCCAGGGCTACTACACAGAGAAACTCTGTCTCAAGAAACCAAAACAACAGCAACAAAAGATATTTATTTTTATTTTATGTGTATCAGTGTTTTCCTGCACGTATGTCTGTGTATTACATGCATACATGGAGCCCACAGACTGGCTCCAGGACAGGACACCAGATCCCCTGAAACTGGAGTTACAGATGAGTGGGAGCTGCCATGTGGGTGCTGGGAATTTAAATCAGGTCCTTTGCAAGAGCATCAAGTGCTCTTAACCACTAAGGGTGACAGCCCTAAGGGTGACAGCCCTTTAAATGGACTGGATCCCAAGCAGCTGTGGGCCACCTGTACAAGTACTATCTCCAGCCATGGTAACAAACACTAAGGCTTCCTGAGGCCCACCCAGGAGTGATAACCTTCCCCACCCAGGAAGCTGCATTTTAACCCATCCCCTGGACTGGTCATGGGGCTGTCCCTCCTGAATCCTGCTCCTGAGCCCAGAAATGGGCAGCTGAAAGCTCCTGTCTGTAGCAGGCATCTAGAAGCAGTCAAGCACCCAGACCAAGCCAGCTGCTGTCAGTACACTCCTCCCCAGGGCAGGGCCCCACAAGTCAGTTATGTGGCTTTGTGGCCTGCCAGGCACGGATTTCCGCCCCCTCCGCCCTCTCAGAATGCGCTGGGTGTGGGGCGGAGGCTCCCACAGTGGTAGCCTGTCTATTCACAGATCAGCCAAAAACAGGGAGGGAACGCCACCTGGCCAGGGCAAGGAACACTACAGAAAGCTTCTACTGGCTCTGACCTCAGGGGATAAGAGAAGGATACAGGCAGAAGCCATATGACAGCCACAGCAGAGGCAGCACTCACTGTGACCCTGACCAGGGACATCCTCCTGGCTCCAGGATGCTGAGGAAGGGAGACTCTGGATGCACTAGGAATGGAGTCTCTGCTAATTCAAGAAAGACAGGGTAGAGGTTTATTTGCAAGAAAACAAAATTGCCTCAAGTCATCCAGCAGGTAGAGAAGTTCAGCAAAAACAAAAAGCAAAACAAACAAACAAAAAAAAAACAGAAAGAAAAGAAAAAGAAAAGGCAGATGCCAAAGTCGGGCATTGGTGGCACATGCCTTTAATCCCAGCACTCAGGAGGCAGAGGCAGGCAGATTTCTGTGAGTTCGAGACCAGCCTGGTCTACAAGAGCTAGTTGCAGGACAGCCTCCAAAGCCACAGAGAAACCCTGTCTCGAAAAACCAAAAAAAAAAGAAAAAAGAAAAAAGAAAAGAAAAAAAAAGAGAAGTTCAGCAAAATTTGGAGATAGTTTTTCTTATCATCCTTCTTTCTTTTCCTCCTCCTCCTCCTCCTCCTCCTCCTCTCCTCCCCTCCTCCTCTCCTCCTCCTCCTCTTCCTCCTCCTCCTCCTCCTCCTCCTCCTTCTTCTTTTGGTTTTCCTGACAGGGTTTCTCTGTGTAACAGCCTTAGCTGTCCTAGAACTCACTGTAAACTATGCTGGGCTCAAATTCACAGAGATCTGCCTGCCTCTGCCTCCCAAGTGCTGGAATTAAATGCATGTGCCACCACTGTCCAGCTGAAGTTAGTTTTCATTGTTGCAGTTGGGGGTAGGTTATTGGCAATAGGTGGGTAGAGGTCAGACATTCTGTTAGACATCCTACATGGCCAGGACAGACCCCCCACAGGAACCATCCAGACCAATGTAAAGAGTCAAGTCCTGGACTAGAATGACAGACCCACCTGGAGTCCACATGAACCTCTGGACCCAGCTAACCCACTGGCCACCATCATGCTTGTCTGTCCCTCGAAACAGCAGTTCTCAAACTTCACTGCCACATCTGTCACTCGAGAGTCTTAAATGGGTGCAGGTGCCAAGTTCCACCAGGGTCCTCTGATTTCATTGACAGTGGATTTTATTGTTATTGTTTTCTTGTGTTACACACACACACACACACACACACACACACACACACACACACACACACACACACCTACCACAGAGACTGGGGCCTTGCTTCCTAAACCAGGCTAGCCTTGAACCATATCTGGCTGGTGCTCAGAATTTATGGTTACCAGATGCACAGACATCTGGAGACCACGGCCTTGTGAAAAGAAAGCATGCATCTTACTATTGGTTGTAGACCTAAAACAGTTGGTGAGCATTCCAAAAAGAGAAGTCTCTGCAAGCCCTTCACAGTCATAACTACCAGACCCACCCTCAGAGATGGGGGCTGAGCCCACAACAGCTCCTGGGGACAAGCCCTGTGGGGTCAGCACTATCAGCGTCTGTATGCCTGTTTGCATGACTCCCCAGAGCAGGACAGTTAGAGTGGCTTTTGAGATGAGGGCTTAGTCACACTGGCAGAGACAAGGGGAGGAGATTAACTCTGGGAACTTCCATCACTGTCTGGGCAGGAGATAATGGGCCTGAATTAGGAGGCAGGAGGACCAGCCCTCCATGAGTCAGAGGTTTCTCAGCCCAAAGAGAGAGGAAGCATTAGATATGAAAGAGAGAAAAGGTTAACTGGGAGGGAGCCAGTCTGGGAACAGAGCCGGAAATGATCAGGCAGTCAGTGAAGGGGCAAGAGCTATAAAGGGGAAAGGGGACCTGAGGGAAGACAGGGGCTGGGGAATCAGCCCCAAAGAAGTGAGAGCACAGACTAGGGAATGGCACACCGAGGCCAAGGTCACCCAGAGGTAACACCAAGGCCAGTCCAGCTGCTTTCTTATATTAGTCGTCAAGACTTTGCCCAAACTCCAGGTCTCTGGTGGCTTTGAAGCAGCTCTTGTAACAGTAAGGAGAGCAAGGCCTGTAGCCCCATCCTCTCCAGAGGCTATAGCAAGGGGATCGCAAGTTTAAGGCCAGCCTGGGCAGCTTAGCAAGCTCCTGCCTCATATCTGTGGGATTCATGCAGGCCCCTAGAAAACTTTAGACAAAGCCCAGGGCAGGCACTGAGAAACCCTACACAGTGTAGGGTCCAGGCTGGTCACCCGGGAGAAGAGAGTTAAGCCACAAGGAGAGCCTTCTGAGCCCTGGAAAGCCCTGGAGAAACAGGAGATTAGCTTTGTTGAGGAGGAGGAGTATGGTTGTGTTATGCAATGGTGGTTTCAGAGATTCCAAATGAAATAATGGACAGTAGTAAGCCAGCAGAACTATATTCCAATAAACTAGGCACCCTTAAAAGGTGCATGGGAGACAACCAAGCTTCAGCTAAGGGACCAACTTCAGAGACAGAGGGACTTCATGGCTAGTTTGTCTTGTTTGCCCCAAGCCCTCAGCCTCTGGGACTCTGCAGATCTAAGGTCTCTCCTGATGGCTCCCTTCTCCTCCCAGGACTCCCAGAAATGGTGCTCTGGGCTCTGCCTCCCAGGGAGGTCCAGATAGTTCAGACAAACTACAGAATGTCCACCTCATTCCTGCTCTTCCTCTAGCATCCAGAGCCTCCCATCAGGTGTGGGCAAAGGTGAGAGCCTGTGATGCCTATCAAGAACCGCAAGCAGCATAGCACAAGGCTTCCAGAAAGTATGCAAGGTAAAGAAGGCTGCAGGGAGAGTTGAGCCCAGACTGGCAGGCCACAGGTGAGCCTTTCCACCATCCTGCACCCCCATGCTCTCCTCCCTCACTAACACAGTTAGCTATGCCCATTCCACTCCATGGCTCCACTAGCCACATGGAAGACACCCTCCCTGGGATCCAGGGATATGCTGAGCCTTTCTTTGCTGTCCCATGCCCACCTCAGAAAAGCTCCAGTCCCCAGAACCTAATATCCATCAGTGGACACTCACCAACCCTGGTCAAGTCTCAAAGCTGTTCATCTGCCCATAAATCGGAACATGGACTTACCAGAGCTTCCTGGGCATGATACAACCAGTCAGGATGAGACTAGGAGCACGTAGGGCCCTGGAGTTTGCAGAACTCTCCACCTAGCAAATGGAACCTCCAGGTACATCCCCAGTGCCTGCTAATGAAATCAGGACACAGCCCAAATGCCAGCTAAGCGCCTGCCTGCCTTGCTTCTCCTGGTAGCCACTCACACCGCCCCAGACTCAGATCCCAAAACAGACATGTTCATGGTTACCATAGGAACTTGCTAAAGCCAAAAAAGGCACCACACAGGCACCCACATGGGTCCTCTAAGCTTGTGTCCACTTGTATGGGTAACACACACACACACACACACACACACACACACACACACACACACAGCACTTTCCAGGCTTGGGATCACCCACATGGGTCCTCTAAGCTTGTGTCCACTTGTATGGGTAACACACACACACACACACACACACACACACACACACACACACACACACACACACACACACACACGCACATGCACACACACACACACACACACACACACACACACACACACACCAGCACTTTCCAGGCTTGGGATCCATCCTGAAGAAATCAGTGACCTAGGTTCTGAACTGATCATAGAAAAAGATGAACTCCCCTGCAGTTCCATGCAAGCTCAGGGCACCAGCTGCCAGGCATAAGGAGCTCACCTAAAACTGAGTTAGGCTGGGAGCCAGAGCAAAGATAACCTCATTGTGCCTGCTCCCTGTCACACACCAGCTCTCCAGCCCTCCACACTCTCCTTCCCTATACCTTCTACTATCTGGCATGTATAAGTTCCAGGGCCCCAAACAATACAGGATAAAGAATAGAAAGAGGAGCAAGGTTTTATACTCAGAGCCCTATCTCCTCCCTGAAACGACCCAATTCCTGAGTTCCCCATCTCCACAAAAGGGACTCACATCCACCCAGGTCTCACTGTCTCTAGTCCTCCCACCCCACTCTGGTCTGCAGCCCATGAAGTATCTGAACCTTACCACTCTCACCCTTTCTGAAAGCCCTCTCTTTCTGCCCAAGCTCTCCCACAGCCCAGCCACACTCCTACAGACAGCCCAACTAGGCCCCTTCCAGCCCATCTCCTGTCTGGCAAGAACAACTCCCAGGTCCTCCCATCCACGCTGCCTCACACCTCAGTGCCTTCTTGATGAAGTGATGCAACACCAAGCCTCTCTTCCCCCACTGGACCACTAACCTCACACACCCTTAGAGACACCCCAGGACATCCCCAGGTCTCCAGAAGGGGAGGGAAAATGGGAACCCTTGTTACATCCCATGGCACTGTCCCTGTGGGGCTGAGAGCTATCAAGAGCAGACTGCCTTCCCACCCCTGTTATCTCTTCACCATCCCTGGTCTGGCAGTGGATTTGGAATGTAGGTTCCCAATAGATGTTGGTTGAACGGACTCAATTTTCTCCCCACAAAGCATCAAGCTCCCCATGTCTTTGACAAGCCCAAGAAACTCAGCAAATGTTCTAAGTGTGTAGGACTGGAGCTATGATGAGTCAACTGAAGAAAGTTCTAGAATATCTTTGTGGTGGCCTAAAGACTCTTGTGATGCACAATAAATAAAGATCTGCCAGCCAGTGGAGAAATGAACTGCTTATCGTGGCCCTTGAACAATGAAAAGAGCCATTAAGTAGGGATCGACGGTCAAATGCAGAGAAATGGGTTCTCTGGAAACGCTGGACAATGAGCCCTGACTCCATCGGCTCTCCCCTCTGATGACATCGTGACTGGCTGACACCGAGAAAGCAGATGTCTGCAGAGATAATCACTCTTACAGACTGGCAGTGGAAGGCTTTGTGGGGTGGGAAACAAAACTGGGTATGGTGGTGCACGTCTGTAATCCCAGCACTCAGGAAGCAGAGACAGGCAAATCTGTGATCTCCAGCCAGCCTGTCCTATACAGTAAGTTTCAGGCCAGCCAGGCTACATGGTGAGACCAAGGGAGGTGGGGCGGGTGAAAGGCTGTGACAAAGCAAGAAATGGCACTCCCTAGAGGTGGTGTGCCCTTTCCTGCACAGTGTCTATAGTGGCTGCTCTCAGGGGTACTGTTGGCCAGGGGGAGCTGAATAGACACACAGCTGTTCCCTCTTGTGTGACCACCTGGTTTCTAATAGAATTTGAACCCTTAGCTGCTTAAATCATCCACTCAGAATAACAATGGCTGCCTATGGTCAAACCACAGCATACGTGGCTCAAGTCAGGCCTCTTCTTCCCTCCCCAGAGGAAGAAATTCAGGGACAAATTTGCACTGGGCCTATCACATGCCCTCTTTCTGCCAGAGATGTTATCTCTAGGGGCCAAGAATGAGCCATCAATTATACAGGTGGGTTCTCTTTTTTAAGATTAATTTATTTTTTACTGTATTAAAAGCACATGTTTCCTGCATGTATATATGTGCATTCCATGTGTCTGATGCCTGGGGAGTCCTGAGGAGGCCAAAAGAGGGCATTGGATGCCTTGGAACTGGAGTTAAGGATGGCTGTGGGTCACCATATGGGTGCTAGGAACTAAACTAGGGTCTTCTGGAAGAACAGTCAATGCTCTTAACTGCTGGGCCCTCTCTCCAGCCACAAATCAGGTTCTTTTTCCTACTAGGTAATAGACTCAGATTTGGGCATTTGGGCATGATATTTGCCCTCAGTGGACATGATCCATCCTAAGCCATAGTCCTGCTCATTTGGTCCCTATGGCTGACCCTAGGCACTACAGTCATCTCAGGTGACTGGAGTCATGCATCAGACAGACAGACACACACACACAGGATGGAGGGGCTCCTTCTTAGGACTTCCTCTCGGGGAAACTGGGCTGACTATGATTCAGTTATTGTACCTTTGTTCCAAGCCAGCTCCCACAGCAGGCTGAAGATGGAGGACTCCTATACGCTGACCACCTTACCTGTATCCATCCTCCTACTTTTATGTCTCCTCCTCCGCCTGCATCCCTCCACCTGCCTATGCCTTTTATTTCTGCTTGAATCTTATTTCCTTGTGATGGGCTAAGCATGGCCATCATTCAGTGAATCTATACTGAGAACCCACCCCCTTTTGTGCCTGCCCAGTGTCCAGTATTGGAGATCCAAAGATGAAGGCTGCAGCTTTTTTTTTTTTTTTTTTTTTTTTTTTTTTTTTTTTTTTTGGTTTTTCGAGACAGGGTTTCTCTGTGGCTTTTGGAGGCGAGGCTGTCCTGGAACTAGCTCTTGTAGACCAGGCTGGTCTCAAACTCACAGAGATCCACCTGCCTTTGCCTCTCGAGTGCTGGGATTAAAGGTGTGCGCCACCAACGTCTGGCTAAGGCTGCAGCTTTTAAAACATGCGTTTTTACTTGCTCAGCGGGGAGCATCTGCCATCATTCTGGTCCTCCCAAGTGCTGGGATTAAAGACGTGAGCCACCACCCAGAAACATTTATATTTTTAAAGAATTACTATATTTTCATTTTTGTGCATGCATGTGTGTCTGTGTGGGGTATGTGTACATGAATGTGGTTGTCCTTGGAAACCATAAGAGAGCAACAGTGTCACAGATAGTTATGAGCCACAATGTGATATGGCTCCCCACAATGGCGGGGAGCCACCCCTCCCCACCAAAAAATACAAGAAGACATAAGCCAAGACTGGAATGTGGCTTAGTGGTTGAGAACTTGTCCTGAATGTACAAGGTCCTGGGTTTGGTCCCCAGCACTGACACAAAAGAAAGGACATAAGCCATGCATGTGGCTGGCACATTAAAGCTAGAAAGGAGCAAGCCCTTCACTGACCCTGCTCTCCCATTTTACAGACCCACAGAAGTTAGTGACTTGCGCTTTAGTTAGCCAGGGTTTAAAACCTGAGCCTGCCAACACACAATTCACACCCGTTTCTCCTGCATGGTGCTACTGCCACCCCTTCTCCACGGTCCTGTGTAGCCCCATGTTCCTTGTATCTCCAACTATAGTTAAGTCCTTGCCTATGGGGGCCCTTCTCATGCATGCATCATAGGCCCCTCTCAGTCTGGACATCCAGCAGGGAAGTGAGGACCAGGAGGTCAATGCTGTGAGGTAGACCCCTGATCAGGAGATATGGGCTGAGAACATTCAGATCAACCCTCATGGAACAAAATAGAAACCTGGATTCAAGCTCCACCTTCATGCCTTTCTGGCTGATGACCTTGAACAAGATTCCCAACCTCTCCAAGTGTCTATCTTCCTATCTCTCAAATACCAAAAGCAAGGGTCCCTTCTCCACATGGTGGCTGTGGAGACTCTGGACAGCAAGTTAAATCTCAGTGCTCAGAGCTGATAGGACAGACCTCATTTTCAGAACTACATGCCTCAGGGACACCTCCAGGACTATCTTTGTGTCAGGACAGCAGGTCCCTGGGGAGTGAGCAGAGGAAATCAAGGAACACAGACCACAGGCCAGGAGTGTCTACTGCATACCAGAGATTGGCTGCAGAAAGAATGATGCTTCAGCAGCAGAGGCAGAAGCAGAAAGTCTTAGACTCTGGAGGAGCCCCTGCAGCGTGACCTGACAGTAAGCAGAAACATAGCCTAAAGCTTATCTTCAGAATCCAATAGGACCCACATTGCCAACTAAAGGAAGAGGACAATAAGACCAGATAGTTTTAGTCCCAAAGCAAGTAGGGACTGGATATGACCTCTTGTGGTGTCTTTCTGTCTTTCTTCTCTGAGAACAAACAAGCCATCACCTAAAGAAGTAGCCATCTCTCATCCAATCTGACTGGACCATGGCTATAAACTGACAAGGGCTGGGCTAATTAGATTCTCTTTTTAAAATGCATTATTGATAAAGCAGGGCATGCAATCCCAGAACTTGGGAGGTGAAGGCAAGAGTTCAAGACCAGCTCCATCTACAGAGGGAATTTGAGGCCAGACTAGACTGCATGAAAACAAAAGTAAGCTTTATTGAGGCAAATTCTATATACCACTTGAAGTGCAAATCAGCGTTTCCCAGGACAGTCACAAACCTGCATCACCATTACCACACTGCCTTCATCATACTATCCATTCACATTCCAGAAGCCTATTATCTTTTCAATTTTACTCTCCCAACAGATCCCCAAGCCCTCAGAAACCATTAACTTACTCAGTTTCTAGGCACTTGTCAATTCCAAACATATCATATAAGTGGAAGGGTCTAAGAAGTGGTTTTCAGTGTCTGGCTCCTTTTTTTAATATAGCTTGCTTTTATTCCAAAATATTCCATTTATGGATATACCACCTTTTTCCTAGTCACCTGCTGGGAGACATTTTGGTGTTTCCCCCTTGGGGTTATCATTAACAATGCTGCCATGAACATTAGTGTGCAGGGCTTTACACAGCCATGTTTTCATTTCCCTTCACTGTGTACCTGAGAATACTGATTACTGGCCAGGACTCTATGCTTTCACCTCCTGGGGAACTGTTAAATTGTTTCCCAAAGCAGCTGCTCCATTTTATATGTCTGCCATGAGAGTTGCAATCATTGTATTTGATGATGATGGTAAAGATAATTGCCATTGCAAGGAGCATGCAGTAATATCTCATTGTTTTAATGTTTCGTTATTAGGGGCTGAAGAGGTGGTTTCATAGTTAAGAGCACTTGTTGCTCTTGCAGTGATGGTGATGGGATATGTAGCTTCTCATGGTGGCTCACATCTCTAACTCCAATGCCTTCTTCTGGTCTCTGCAAAAGCCATGAATACACATAATACACATACATATATGCAGACAAAACACTCATACATTTAAAACCAAATAAATCTCCAGGTCATCGTGGCACACACCTTTAATCCCAGCACTTAGAAGGCAGAGGTAGGCAAATCTGAGTTCAAGGCCAGTCTGGTCTTCAGAGAGAGTTCCAGGACAGTGGGAGCTACACAGAGAAACTCTGTCTCAAATTAATTAATTAATTAATTAACATTTTTTAATTTTACATTAAGTTGTCTTGCAGTTTTGCTTTTTAAAAAAAAATCACCTGACCATGTATGTAAAGATTTATTTCTGAACTCAGAATTCTATTCCATTGATCTATATAGTACTAGATTTTTGTCAATACCATGCCAGCAATAGCTTTGTGATAAATTTTAATATTGGAAATACAATCTTCCAACTTTGCTCTTTTTTTAGTATATATATATATATATACTAAATAGTATATATATATATATACATATATATATATACTAGAATATATATATGTATTTTTATTTGTTTGCATTTTATGTACATTGTTGTGTTCTCTGAATGTATGTCTGTATGAGGGTAACCCCTGGAACAGGAGTTACAGACAGTTGTGAGCTGCCATGTGGGTGCTGGGAATTGAACCTAGGTCCTCTGGAAGAGCAGCCAGTGCTCTTAACTTCTGAGCCCTCTCTCCAGCCCCCAACTTTGTTCTTCTCTTTCAAATTTATACTTGAACTTCCATGGATCTCCAGCATCTGGTCCAACCCCTCCTGAGCTTCTCTTGGGTTCCTTAAGGCATAGTGGGTGGGATCATTTCCCACCTTTAGCCTAACCAGACCACACACCAAAGTTTTTGTTTTTTGTTCTTTTTCTTTTGTGAAGCAGGGTCTCACATAGCCTAGGCAATAGCCAAGGATGACCTTGAGCTCTGGAACTTCCCCTCAACTCCAGATCTCCCGGCCTCTCTCTCCTGAATGATGCCATTACAGGTCTGTGCCTCCACATCCAGTTTAAAGCGTTGTTTCCTGGAATCAACAGATCTTAAAGCTAGAAATTCAGTCTTACACCCTGCGGGACACCAGCGTCTCAATGCCATGTCCCCATGCCTGCACTCGAACTGTCCCCCAGATATTCAGAGACCCCCCTACTGAGATCCATCTCTCAGCACTGGCCCATCCCCCCACCTCTTCACACCACCCTATACCCCACTCTTTTACAGATTACAAATAATTCTGCTTAAAGCAAGCAAGGGCGGGCTGGAGAGATGGCCCAGTGGTTAAGAGCACTGACTCTTCTTCCAGAGGTCCTGAGTTCAGTTCCCAGCACCCACATGGTGGCTCATAACCACCTTGAATGAGATCTGGTGCCCTCTGCTATCATGCAGGCAGAAGACATAATAAATAGATAAATAAAATCTTTAAAAAAACAAACAAACAAACAAGGCCTCCATAAACCACTGTTGTAGTTGCACTAGATGGCTCAGGGCAGCACCCAAAAAAACACTTCTCTACTCCATGTCTTTCAGCAAGCCTGCTTAACACCTCAAACCCCCTGTAAAGCTGTAGAAGGGCCAGTCATATTGCCAGAAGGTAAAAGCCTGTCAACCCAGCTGCTGGAGAGGCTGAGCCAGAAAGATTACAGACTCAAGGTGTTGTTCTCTCTGTCCTCCAGGCATAACATGGCCATTGCCATCACAGGATCTCTGATTATCCACATGAGACACAAGACTGGGCAAAAAGTACTCCCTCATAAAAGGCAGAGAGGGTGCAGGAGGCAATGAAGGATTTACCAGTACACGAAACCTTTTACAAGCCCTTCCCCCGAAGGAAAAACAAGCAGTTAACAGTTGCTAGGGAGGGAAGACCTTCATTAGGTGGCATAGTGACCAATAAGTTGTCCACACTCTTGCAGATAACCCCTCAGCCATGCTCTTGTGAGTCACCCCAACTCAATTCATTGGTACACCAAGCTACATTTGCACGAGGTCATTTCTTTGGTCTGTCATTGGTACCCTACCTGGTATGAACAGACCCACAACTCCCCAGGAAAAGTTAATGCAATACAAGGCCAATCTGGACAACTTAATGGAC
Source organism: Cricetulus griseus (assembly GCF_003668045.3). Lineage (NCBI taxonomy): Eukaryota > Metazoa > Chordata > Mammalia > Rodentia > Cricetidae > Cricetulus > Cricetulus griseus. The sequence continues at coordinate 88,011,265 of NC_048600.1, forward strand.
ACTGTGACACATTTAAAAAGTAAAAAGAACAAGGCTGGAGAGATCGCACTTCTAGATAAGATAAAATAAGATAAGAGTGCTTCTAGAGGTCCTGGGTTCAATTCCCAGTACCCACAATGGGCATTTCACAATCGCTTGTAATGCCAGTACCAGGAGATCCTATGCCTTCTTCTGGACTCTGAACAAACACACACACACACACACACACACACACACACACACACACACACACACTTAAAAATATTTGCTAAAGAAAAACAGGACCGTCAAGATGACACTTGCTGCCAAGCCTGATGACCAGAGTTCAACCCCTGGAACCCACATGGCAAAAGGAAAGAACTGACCAAAGCAAGTTGTCCCCTGGTTGTCACACAAGTGCCATGGCATTTTCCCCCACCCATACAAAATTAAAAAGAGGGCTGGATAGAGCTCAGTGGGAGAGAACTTGCCTAGCATACACAAACTCCTGAGTTCATTCCTAGGACCACAAACAAAATATAACAGAACAAAAAGAAATGAAGAGTTCAGTGTACTGCATAGACAACCTGCCCTAAACTGGACCGCACTGGTACACACACCAGTGGACAGAGGCCCCATCATCCTGCCCCAGCTTGAGATCAGCTTTAGAAACCAAGGATGCTCTGTGGGCATTTCTGCACTCAACTCTGTGGGGAGACTAAAATCCCTCTCCAAGGCCTGGTCACCATCCCCTCCTCCACAACCCCTCATCTTTCAACTGAGTGGAAAGAGGGCCTTCTATTCTGATCCTCTTGCATGCCAGTCTTCAAGTCTGACTGTTTTGGCCCTGGCACCTCTACCTAGGAGAGGCATCACTGGCAACCAGACAGTTACTTTAGCTGATCTGGAGCAGGGAAAACAAGAGAAGCCACCTTTGAAAAGGGTCAACTCGGGCTGGAGAGATGGCTCAGAGGTTAAGAGCACTGACTGCTCTTCCAGAGATCCTGAGTTCAATTCCCAGCAACCACATGGTGGCTCACAACCATCCGTTATAAGATCTGGTGCCCTCTTCTGGTGTGCAGATATACATGGAAACAGAATGTTGTATACCTAATAAATGAATAAAATCTTTAAAAAAAAAAAAAAAGAAAAGGGTCAACTCATTAAAAGTGTGCGTGTGTGTGTGTGTGTGTGTGTGTGTGTGTGTGTGTGTGTGTGTGTGTGGTGTGGTGTGTGTGTGTGTGGTGTGTGTGGTGTGTGTGGTGTGTGTGGTGTGTGTGTGTGTGTATGTGTGTGTGTGTGTGTTCTGCTAAATGAACCCAGGCCTTTGTGCATGCCCACTGAACCCTTGTACAAATTTTCATGCACAAACTTATTCACATGTGGCAGAAAAGTATCTAGTATCTTCAGTTGTTATCAATGTTTTTTTTTTCCTTCTAGAATTTTCCACCTTTTCAATTCATTCAGTTGGAGCAGACCCAAGACAGGCATGCACATGAAAGATTATTAAAGTTGGGTAAGTCAGAAGAGAAGGCATTGGGACAATGACCAAATAGTCTACAGAACAGAAAGGGGAACAGAATGAAGCAGGTGAGGAAAGGGAAGACCGCAGTTTCAAGACAAAGGGGCCTCTGCTCACCCTTCCCACAGAGACCAGCAACCATGTGTCAGACCTAAGCCTACAGTTCCCAGGCCTGAGCTTGTGATGTGGAGGCCTCAGAGAGCCCCCAGGCTAGGCTTAGCAGGGTGACCAGTCAGAAACAGAGGACTCAATGGTCAGTTGATCCCACACACATACCAATGATGTTTTAAGAGGTTCTAGGGGCTAGGGACTAGAGAGATGGCTCAGTGGTTTAGAACACGTGTGCTCTTCCAGAGGAGCCGGTTTGATTCTCAGCACCCACACAATGGCTCACAGCTGTCTGCAACTCCAGCACCTGGGAATCCTACACCTCTTCGGGCAACAGATACACACATGGTGCACAGACAAGCATGCAAGCAAAACACCATACACATAGAGTGAAACAATGATAATATAAAAAGGAGGTCCTCGGACAATGTATCATAGTTTTTCCAATACATAGAAAATGTCAAAAAGATGCTTTCTTAGAATTGAGGCTTCACATAAAAATCCAAATAACAGAAAATACATCTTTCTTTCAGTAAGAGTGTAGCCTGAAAGTCATACCCATTAGTCCACATTCCAATCATGCTTGTTCCTGCTGCTATCACTCATGCCTCTGCCTTTCTCTGGACATCCGGGACTCAAGAGGCCCATCCAGTCTCTTCCAGTACAGAAGCCCCTTCAGCCAAGCCTGGAATCTGACAGTACACAGCAGCCAACTGTCACACACAACATGGACAGACCAAGTCCCAGGGTGCAAGGATTTGTTACTTCGTAACAGGGACTCCAGTCTTTGTCATCTCTGACCTCTAAAGAATTGGAAAGGGCTACTCACTTGACCTTCAGACTGGCCAGCATGGTCTTGTCGATCCTGCCAAGAGAAAAACAAGGGCTTCAGTCAGTGTGGGATTGCCGGCTCCATACTACATCTGTCCTACAGGGAAGCTGCTACGAGGCAATTTTCCCTCCAGTCCAGGAACAGAAATCTGAGTTCCAGAAGGGTTGAGCCACACATACCCCTATGGGAAGCTTTCCTGGGTGGCTTTAACTGTCAGCCTGATGTAACTGAAAACTATCTAGAAAGAAAATCTCAGCTGAGGAATTACCTAGATCAGAGTGGCCTGTGACACGTCTGTGGGAGATTGCCTTGCCTGATAATTGATATAGAAGGGTCCAGCCTACTGTGGACAGCACCATTCCATAAGTAGGTAGTCCTGAACTGTATAAGAAAGTTAGCTGAGGACTGGAAAGCTGGCTCAGCAGTTAAACACACACATTGTTCTTCCAGAGGACCCAAGTTCAATTCCCAGCACCCATATTACGGGGCTCACAACCACCTGTACCTTCAGCTCCAGGAATATCTAACATTCCTAGCCTCAGGGAGCACTCACTTTCATATTCACACACCTCCACATAGGTACATACATATAATTAAAAATAAACAAAAGAAGAATTAAAACAACTTTCTATATACACACACACAGACACATGCATGCCTAACCCTGCCAGCCAGCAGCATCCTCCATGGTTCCAGCTATACTTCTTGACTGTGAGATGAGCTCCTTGGTCAGAGATAATGCTGTGTGCACTAGCAAGCAGGCTTGTCTTCAAGTTCCTGCCTTGACTTCTCCCAGTGATCCTTTCTCCCCTAAAGTTGCTTTTGTCAGGTTTTTGGTCACAGCAGCAGAAATGAAACTGAAACAGAAAGATACTAGGGATCTTGGCATTTCAGAGATTGAAACTAGGCTTCGCAGGGGTGAACTCTCCTGCCAGGTCCGACTCTAGAGCAGTAGCTCTCAACCTTCCTAACGCAGTGGCCACTTAATACAGTTCCCTATGTTATGGTGACCCCAGCCATAAAATTATTTTTGTTGATATTTCATAGCTATAATTTTGCTGCTGTTATGAATTGTAATGCAAACATTTTTGGAGATGGATATTTGCAAAGGGGCCACAACCCACAGGCTGAGAAACGCTGCCCTGGAGCCTTCAACATTCTGTGTGCGCCACAGGAGATACAAGCACCTCAGCCACAGGAGCTCTCCTGCTCCATGAGATGCTCCTCTGTCCATCAGGCAAGTCCCACCCCTGGGATAGAAGCCAACAGCAGACTCCAAGGAGAGCGGCAGGTTGGTTCAAACTGGAGCAGGGAAGAGCACATTCGCTGCAGGCACACAGCCGCGCTCCCCGCCCCTGCCTGCACCACCTTCTCTGGCAAAGGAGGCAGTGTGTGAGGTTCTATTTTTACCCCCTCATATGCCAGCCCTTATGGCTGGAAAGAAGGTTCCTTTCCCCATCAGAGAAACAGGGGGCAGTGTTCTCCCTGTCTTCTATTGATTACAGGTCATTTCACCCATGCCACCATTGTGACTAGTGCCACCACCATCACTAGTAGTCATCACCACCTGTGTCACTTTCACAGCCTGTGTCACCACCATCACTAACAGTGTCATCACTATCCACTGTCACATCACAACCAGTGTCACCATTACCACTAGTGGTGTCATCACCACCTGTGTGACCATCACACCATTGTCACCACCATTACTAACTGTCGTCAACATCTAAACCATCATAGCAAGAGTAACTACATTCACTACTAGTGTCACCATCACCATTTCAGATCACACCAGTGTCACCACCACTATTAGCAATGTCATCAACGCCTGTGTCCCCATGACAATCAGGGCCATCCTCATCACTGGCAGTGTCATTGCTTCCCATGTCACCATCACACCAGTGTCATCACCACCACCACTGACAATATCATCACTGCCTACTGTCACTATCACAACCAGCGTCACCGCTGCCATTAATAGTGTCATCATCACCCACGTCATCACCACAATCGGTGTTGTCACCATCACTGACAGCAGCATTACCGCCATGGTCACCAACATGACCCATCTTCATCTGTGTCACCACCAATATCGGTGTCACCCCAGAGCCGCCACCACCACCTTCAATGTCACCACCGTCGCTACCAGTGTCAACTAAGCATCACCATCACCATCAGTGTCTCCACCACCATCAGTGTTATTATCATCAATGTCATTTAATTCAGGCCCCAGCCAGCCAGCTCAGTTCCCTCCCATAGGCAGACTCTCAGGAAAAAGAAGGCAGAAAGGAGAAGGGTCCACATTGCAAGGGCATGGCTGCCCAGACATCCCCAGCTGGCAATAAGCTCTGAACCATGTGAGAGTCCTCCCAATGGACAACAGGATCCCCTCTCTCTGACACTCCTCCAGCACCACCCATCTCAGTCCCTCACAGCAGAGCCAGCTACACCCAGGGTGTGTGGCCTTATGTCCCTCTCAAGCTCTTCCTCAGACCTTACCCAGGCTCCTTCCTTAGGTTTCCACCATGAGGGCAGACACTCAGCCCCTCCTATTGAACCCAACAGAGCCATATTTATCCACTAGTCAGAACCCCTCACCCTGCTAGCATGCTCACAGCCAGAGCTACCCAATGGTGACCCGTGACCTCAAGCCCGTATATCCTACAACTTCTCAAGGACTCTCTTAATTCTTCTACCAGTCCTATGCTATGGCAAGAGGTCCCCATTGATACATGGGGAAAGTGAGACCCAGAGAAACCCAGGAAAACTTCCTGATCTCAAAGCTCCGCAGTAGTTGAGGTGGAGGCACTGTCCTCATGAGGCGGTAAGTCCTGTCCTCATGTGTAACCTCCCAACTTCTGCCTGGTCAGATGGGACTCCTCACCACAGCAGACCTTGCTGGTCCCTGAGCCCACATCTCTCCCGCCCAGAAACCTGCCTACCAGGGTTCCCATGCTAGAGTATGGCGCTGGGAGTTTGTGGTTTGGGCAGGGCTGTGGGGTTGGTATTTGTCCCCTTCAGGAAGCCAAGTCCCCAGGTCCTCTCTCCCCAGAAGCATCCCACTCAGTTCAACATGCCTGCCTCGAAGCCACTGGCTCCCTACCTTGACAACAATGGCGCTTTTGAAACTCTACCTGAGATCATCAGCCAGTTTTCCTTAGAGGCTCTAAACCTCAGACCTGCTAGTTGAGGCTGAACAAAAAAATAAAAAATAAAAATGTGAAGAGCTGTGAAAAAAATTCGGTCAGTAAAGTGCCTGCTTTGCAAGTTTTAGACCTTAATTAATGCCCTAAGAGATGACTCAGCAGTTAAGAGCACTGGCTGCTCTTCCAAAGGACCCCAGTTCAATTCCCAGCACACACACGGCAGCTCACAGCTGTCTGTAACTCCAGTTCCGGGGATCTGGCATCTTCACACAGACATACACAAAGGCAAAACACCAATACATATAAAAATAAATGAATCTTTAAAAAAAAAATAAAGCCCTAGAAGGCATATTTTTTATAAAGCCAAAGGTTGGGGCACACACTATGAAAGCCAGGGCTGGGGAGGTAGAGAAGGGAGAAGTCCAGGGCTCTCTGGCCAGCCAGTCTAGGTCAATCAGTGAAAACTATACCAGTTAGAGACCCTGTCTCAAACATAAACAGGTGAGTGGGCTCTTCTCCTGCTTGGCTGCTTGACCCACCATCATGAATAACACAGAACCTACTCTAGACCAGGAAGCTTGTGACCAACTATCTATTTCACCCTAGGAAGTCAGCAGTACCTAAGTCAGAATCTGGGGAAACTAGCCAAAACATACAAGATGGCACCAGATGTCTTCTTTGTATTTGGATTCAGAACCCATTTGGGTGGTGGTGAGACAACTGGCTTCGGCAAGATTCGTGATTCCTTGGATTAGAGAAAAGTGAGCCCAGACAGAGACTTGCAAGACACAGCCCGCCTGAGAAGGACAGGAGCTCAGGAAAACAGGGAAGGGGGTGTGAGAGCAGAACGAAGAAGGCCAGGAGACCACAAGGGCTGGGGCTGGTGCCGGCACAAAAGGGAACAGGAGAGTGGGCAATAGCTAAAGGAGCAGAGATTCTATGGTGGCTTGACTTGCCATGGTGGTCAGCACATCTCTGTGGAGAAGACTCAGACTGAAAACTTTAGAGATGAATAAACAAATTAACAAATAAATGGTGACCAGTGCTTAAGGAATGACACTTGAAGGTGTCTTTTTAATCTCTACATATCTGTTCACTCATACGCATACACCTGCATACACACACATGCACACATGTGCACACACACACATGCACACATGTACTCGCGCGCGCACACACACATGCTGCATAAATTAAAACACAGACTAAGACCTAAGCCTTGCAAAGTGAGCTTTCTGATGAGAGGCCCTCTGCATGTGCCACGCTTCACAGACAGGTCTGGGGAAACAAGATCCCACTACCTAGGCCCTGGCAAGCAGGGATCCCAGCCCAACTTCACACATCCCTCCAAGAGCAGGAAGCAGACTGTGTGAGTCAAACCCAGACCCACCATCAAGAACAACAGTCTTTCCCCCAGCATTGGGCATGACCTGTGTGCAGGCATTACACTGCTATTCTAACACTTATCTTCACTGCCCCAGTTGCCAAACACAGAGTGCCCAGAATCCCTTCCTGAAAGAGAATGGATGGCAAAGTGCTCTCAGAAAGAGGGAAAAGGAGAATGGAAAAAGCAAGCCAGGAGCCAGTCACTGACCAGAGAAACAAAGCCCTCTCCTCATACCCCTTCTGTGTCTCCCCAACCTTCCTGCCACCACCACCCCCCAGTGCCAGCCATCATTCCAGTCAGTACCCCAGACACCCTCCCTCAGTGTAACAATTCCCTGGGCCCAGCAGCTGAACAGAAACTGACAAGGGAAGCCACTGGGCTGCACACACAGCTAGCTGAGCTGCATGCAGCTGGTAAGGGCAGAGCAGCCTTTGACTTGAGGCCATCTTCAGCCTCTGAGGAGGCAGACAGAAGCTCAGCAGCCAAAAATGGCTCAGACGATAAGCTAAGGGCTAGACGCAGGGCTGAATGGAGCAAGAGTGGGTCAGAGACGATGGCAAACTTGACGACAGGTCTGCCCCTCCTCTCACCACTCACCCCAGAGAAGTGGCAGCCCGGAGGTCTCCTGCCATGGAGAGGAGCAAACGTGCATGCAGGACACCAGAGGAGCAAGTAGGTACTCACTCCGGAACAGAGCACACACGTGGTCATACTCAAAGGCACATCTGTCCAGTCAGGCACATGCCACACATGGTCTCAGATTACAGACACATCACACATACACGCAAATAGCCACAGGTATGCACACACTAACGCAGGCATATACGTTCCACTGCGGTCTCACACTCACGCCCACACTGGCAGCCACCCTGACCTTCTGGATCTCTTGCAGACCTTGCTTCTGACAATGAGGCAGAACCTGGCCTCCGATGGCCCCTAGAAATCCTCCAACTCTACCTGGCATCTGAAAGCCCTCCCCACAGATCCAGGTCTCAGGCCCTGCAGCCAAGCCACCCAACAAAGCCCACCCTCCAAGTCCACTCTCATTTTAGCCGTGGCCCCTTCTATCACCCACCATCCAAAGCCCCCAAAGGAGACGCTGCGCTTCCTGCGAAACATGGTTGCAGCAGTGCAGCCCCGGGTCCCAGAGAAGTCCCTGGGGAGTTGCTAGAAAAAGAGCTGAGAAGCGGCAGGGTGACAGCCACAGTGTAGGGTGGGGCGCCAGGCAGGGCACCTCCCTCCTTGCCTGTCCCCCAAGTTGAGCTTCCGGTGGGTGAGGCTGCAGGGCCTAGAGGTGTGTCCTGCACTCCAGGAGGCACCACAGTAGGCAGGGAGGTCACCAAGGGCAGCTTCCCCACACTCAGAGGAACCCACAGCTCCGGAAGGGGCTCAGCCAGCAGATTGCACCACAGCCCCATTTGGCTGCTGGCCCCACACAGCAGCTTCCTGGAAACCAAAGGAAGACCAAGGATTCCCATAGCCTTGCCTGGGAGGGAAGGAGAAGCCCAACTGGAAGCCTCAAAAGACTGGGACCCTTTACAACAGCTCCAAAGTGCCTGAGACAGAGAAATGGCTGCTCCTCGGTGCTCAGTACACAGTCAAAAAAATAAAAAACTGTCACACACGGATAACTGCACACATCAGTACACATCCACCCATCCACACATATGGACACAGAGAAAGCACACATGGGCATGAGCACACGTACATGAGCATATATATGCCAAGGACACACATGTCTACTCTGGCGTGAGTATGCTCACATATAAATCATTAGACACATGGTATTGCACACTCACATGTGCAAACCCAGACTTCTACAGAGATAAGTGAACACCTCTAATTTACCTATAGATGCCCATCTAGACACACGACCATGCATGAGCACAGACGGGTGTTCGTGTGTACACAAGAACATACACATCCATACACTTAAAATGCTCATGTGCCTGGAATATGTCATCGCATGTACACACGCATATCTACATATATGGACTCTGAACTGCATTTCTTGGACCTGCTTGAGGGTCTACATCAAGCTGGGAGTACTTCCTTGATTTCTGTGGGCAGGGACAGGAGGAGGACAGCCTTTGTGTGCAAGCAAGCTCATCTTTCCAGCACGGGCACACACACCAGTGCTGACACAGTGATGCTCTCTGATGACAGCCCTTTGATCACAGACTACAGAGACAACAGGGTGGGTGGCCCTGAGACACAAACAGTGAAGAAAGACATGAAGCTTCTCTAGTTGCCCCCAGTGACCTCTGACCCCTTCTCCACAGTGCTACAAGCAGAGCTTGCAGCGTCTCCAAAGATCACTATGGCTCCCAGCAGAAACCTGAATGTCCTTGGTTCGGGCTCACTTGTACCCCAGAAAGGAAGATTCAGCACAGGTTAGTTCAGACCTCACTAAATTTTCAGGCTTCCCACAGGATGCTTACTCCAGCAGGCAGCTCCTGCAGCTCATCCCTGCATCCACCCCACACCCAGGAGTTTCCCAATAGGCCCCAGAGACACCCTGGATGCTCTGCCTGCCCTGTTTCCCTTTAGCCCCTCTTGTGTAAGCACGTGAGTGAGTGGGCATACGCTTGTAGAGGCCAGAGGGTGGTCTTAGATATTATCCTCAGAAATGCTGTTGTTCATCTCCTCCTTTGAAACAGGGTCTCTCATTAGCCTGGAGAATTAGCTCACCAATCATGCTAAGCTTGCTGGCCAGAGATTCCCCAAGTATCTCCCCATCTGTCTCCCATAGGGCTGGGATTACAAGTGCACATCATCATGCCTGGCTTTTTACAAGCACACATTGCCTTGCTAGGAATTGAGCTCGGGTCCCCACGCTTGCAAGGCATCTCCTCAGCCCAGGAATCAAGTTTTAAGAGCATCATCTGTGCAGTGTCAGAAGCCAATGGCCCAGGATGAACCGGATCTCTCTTCTCTCCTCTTTCTTCCTCTGTCTCACCACTGAGAAAGTCTTAAGAAAAAGCTTGATAAGCAAGATAACAAACAGCCCATCTACCACTCTGCCTGCTTCCACAGCCACGTCTGAGACTTCCTTCAGTCCACCAAGAAACCTCACTGGGTACAGAAGCTCTAGGGTGAGCCAGACAGTTTCTAGGGGAAGCTGGGGTGGGTATCACATGAGTCTACTAATGCAGAATACCTTCTCCAAACTTCTTGCTTTTCCTTTGTCAGCAGGAGCTGTCTCAGGAGCACACATTGACATGCTTTCATGTATGTGTTAAAGAAAGAGGTGGTATGACAGTTGTACCAGACTTGGGCACACCTCACCACCCACATGGACCATGTGTGAACACTGCCCATCACACCTCTGCTGGGGAAGACACAGTTGACAGATGTTCTTATACTAGGCCTCCCGGTCTATGGAAACTTGAAGGTTTGAGACCACCTATACCAAGTGTTCCAGAGTCAAGAAGGACACAGGCCCAGGTCCAAACAGCTACAGAGTATTAAGGCTGCAGCAACAAGGTAGATTTCAGACTTGAAGCTAGACTAATCTCTGTCTCCTGAGTTTCCCACTCCTGGAAGTCACAAAGAACACTGATAGGACTCAGACATTCTCCAAGAAGCAACGGCAGCCTGGAGCATTGGTAGGGAGAGGACATGGAGCATCCTGGATTCCTCAAGGACATCTGGATCCAGGATCGATGGAGAGGCTAGAAGAACTTAGAATCCCATAAGCCCCCAGGGTAAGAACCCAGCAGAGAGAAGGAAGCTCCTATGTGACTTTTCATTTCAGTACCTGAGCCCTGAAGGCAGATAAGAGCCATTCCAGAGCCATGTGCACTGGCCCCTCAAGCTCTGAAGATGGGTGACCTCACCTAACTTACTTAACCTCTCTGGTCTCAGTTACCTTCTCTGTCACACAGGAAGGATGCTACCAACCTCACCATGGATGAATGGAAATGCTTGGCACAGGGTCCTACCCTGCTATGGGAACCATTACAATTACCACCTACCATGGCTCCGCCCCCTGCCCCAGTCCCTTTCAGCTTCCTGCCCCTACTTACTTTGCCCTTTTGGTTCCTCTTCTGTGGGGTGGGCAGAAGGAGGCCACCCAGCTCTCTGGGAAGGATTGTGAGCCAAGCGAAAAGGGAAGCGCTGTGTGAGCCTGCCCAGACTCCCTGCCCCACCCACCCACCCATCACAACCCAGCACCCTCCCATACCTCCACTCACTTGATAAGGTAAGAATGAGCCAGAGCCAGAGCCAGGGTAGCACCCATTTCTGGGAAATCACTGTAAGGCAGCACTGACCTAACCACCTAGCTTGGTTCTGCTAAATACCAGTCACTGAGAAAGAGATAGGAATGCAGAATTTGTGCAGTACCCATTGTACAGAATGGAAGACTAAGGCCTTGAAAGCAATGTATGGCTCATGACAGAACAGTAATAATATGAGAGGAAAAAAAAAAAGTACAAAGCCCCTCCTAGCACCTGCCCAGATGGACACCATCCCTCCCTGGCTGGCTCCTCCATATACACCCCCAAAGACCTACTTTGGGTCACAGGTCACAAGGTCCAGCTTCCCTGGTGAAGCCTGTGGGTATTTCTGGAGGACCGTACTAGGGTGCAAGACTTGTCAGGGCCCCAGCTTTGGGGGAGAGCTCCAGCTAACTCACCCATCCCATAGGCTTTAGGGTAGAAGGAACTGGAGAGCTGGCTGGGACTAGAGGACAACCAAGACACCTGTCAGCAGCAGCCCCTCCACTGTGCCCCCAAGGCCCCAAGAGGAAAGGAAGGGACAGTTAGTCTCCTTGCTTGGGCAGCTCAGACCTCATAGATGCCAGTGAGGACTGAACAATGACACGAGCTCCTTCCCAGGACACAGGGGTGGGCAGCCACAGAAAGGTGAGGAAACAGATGCCCCGAGAGAAGGAGCACTGAATGGGCCAGCCTAGATTTGCGCCCACCCAGACATCATGAGATGGCAGCAGGCTAAGCTGGACTGCTCAACTCTCACCTCAAGTTATCGACTCTTCTGAGGCTTCGGTCTACCCTCATCAGACAGCCCTCTACTCCCTCCCCAGGCCAGATGAGGACAAGGACAGAGGCAGAGAAAGATGCATCTCTCTGGGGGAATACAGGTCACTTCCCTGCATGCCTGTCTCAGGGCCAGAGCCAAATATCCCATTGCACAAGTTCAGAAAAGCTAGATGATGACAGAAACAACTGCAAGAGGCCACTTGTGAAAACTGGGCTTCAAGAGAAAAATTCATGCATACTTTGGTTGCACAATTCTCTCCTATCTGTTCAGGACAGCTGGGCTGCCAACAGAGTGGCCATAGTGCACGGCTGTGGGCTACAAAGTGACAGATTCTATCACAAGCATTTTAAAATAACAATAAGGCAACCCTTCCACCAGCCAGATAATAATGGCTTTTAAAACAAACAAAAGAAACCATCACTTTAGAAGCTGGGGGTGTAGTTTGCCAGCAGTGATTTCACAGCAGGCACCAGGCCCTGGGGTTGCATAAACCAGAAGCAATAGGTTCATGAGTTTGAGGCCAGGCTGAGCTACCTGGTGAGACTGTGAAGCTAGGCCTGTAATGTCATCACTTGGGAAGCTAAGACAGAAGGACAGCTATGAGTACAAAACCAGCCAAGTTACAGAGTGAGACCCTGACTCAAAACAATAATAAAATAAGATAAAGTGCATACCTATAATCCCAGCACTTAGGAAGTAAAGGCAGGGGAAATCACACCTTCACAGAATCCTCAACTACCTAGTGAGATTGGGGCCAGCCTGGGCTACATGAAACCCTGTCACTAAATAACAAAGTAAATAAAGTTTAAAAAAACAAAAACAAAAACAGCTCAGTATAACAGGATCCCATTAGCTTGATTAAATATGCAAAAAAAAAACTTTTTTCAAGACAGAGTTTCTCTTTGCAACAGCTGTGGCTGTCACTCTGTAGACCAGACTGGCCCTGAACTCACAGACATATGGCTGCCTCTGCCTCCCAGGTGCTGGGATTAAAGGCTTGTGCCATCCTGACCAGCTAATTACCCAAATTTTATGGATCCCTAGGTAATTTCTGGAAGGAACCATAAGCAACGATCCAAAGATGGTTACTTGAAAGAGTGAGACGGGAATAGAGGGTTCACACTCTGCCTCACGGTCTTCTATGCTGTTGTGTTGTTAATGCTGCTTAAACCATTGACACATTTTTGAAGAAAATGTTAAATAGACAGGGGTTTGTGTGTTTGATAGGAATGTGTATACATGCATGTTAGTTTGTGCATGTGGAAACCCAAAGTATCTTCCTTGATCACTCTTCGCTTTATTTCCTTAGGTTGGCGTCTCTCACTGACCCCAGAGCTAGTCTAGCTAGCCAGCTTGTCCTGAAGATCTCCTGTCTCTGCCTCCCAAGTGCTGAATTATAGGCAGCCACCATGCCTGTCCAACCTCCACATGGGTTCTAAAAATGGGAACTCTGGAAACTTCCATGGTAAGTGCTTTATCTACTGAGCCATCTCTCTGGTTCTTGCTTTGTTTTCCGAAACAGGCTCTCTCACTATTGCCCAAACTAGCCTGCAATTGACAGCAATTCTCCTGCCTCAATCTCTTGAGTGCTAGATTACAAGCAAGATAAGGAGAAGGAAGAAGGAATTCTATTGTTATAGAATTCTTGAACTCAAGGTTCAGAGTTCAAACTGACCACTGGCCCTGGTGGTCCTTCTACCTCTCCCCAAGAGGGAGTATATCTTCACAAAGAAGAGGGAGGACCGGGTCTCTCATGTCTGATTCCAGATGGTTCTGCCATCCATTCTGTTCTTCCTAGATAGGAAATAGAAAGGAGCCCAGAACATAGGTTTTCTAAAAGGAAATTGACATGATGAATAAAAATCCTTCAAAAATGTACAGGCCAAGCTCAATGTGGTAGTGAAGACCTACAATCCCAGCTGCTAGAGAGGCTGAGGCAGGAGGATTGCTTGAACTCAGGACTTTGAGAACCAACCTTGGCAACATACTGAAATCTCAAGTCTAGAAAAAACAGGTTATTGGGTGTGGCAACTTTTCCAGATCTCCATCACATAACACTGAGGCAAGAGGATCTCTGTGTGTTCAAGGACAGTTTAGTATACATAACGAGTTCCAGGACAGCCAGAGTGTCATCATGAGAATCTGTCTCAAAAGAAAAAAAAAGGAAGGAAAGAAGGAAGGAAGGAAGGAAGGATGGAAGGAATGAAGGAAGGAAGGAAGAAAGAAAGAAAGGCATGCCACTGGGACTTCTAAAACACCAGTCATGGCCTAGTTTGGGATCTGGATGTTGGTTTTATAAGGATATGCTGAATTGGTGGGTATTCATCAATGTGTGGGCTTAAACTGTGTATGCTGCTATGGAAGCATATTATACTTCAATAGAAAGAGGTTTTTTTTTTTTTAAATATGCATGCCCTTTGACCTAGGAGCTCCATTTCCTATTCTAGTCCCTCCCAAGGCAGCATGCTTAGAGGTGAATGCCCAACTGTCCTTTCCAGGTCTCCACACCCATGAAACCCTGGATACAATGGAAGAATTAAACGTGGTGGGGGCAGTTAAGAAACACAGTACCTCTTGGCACCAGGGTGCAGGCAAGCCAAACAAAAGACCACCAGTATATTGCACTATGATGGGCAGAGTCAAGGTCAACTCCATTGGGAAATAAAGTGAGCACAATCCAATCACAAACTCTTGGATCTTTCATTCAGAGAGTTCAGAGGAAGGGTTATGGGGCAGGAGTTTTTCCCCCTCTGCTTCCCTGACATTTCTTACACTAGGAGACCTTACTTTTAATTAGAAAAATAGTAAATAATTAGAATAGTAAATAATAAATAAAATAGTAAATAATATTAGTAAATAGTAAATAATAAATAAAATAGTAAATAAAAAATAGTAAATAATTAGAAAAATAGTAAAAATAAAAGAAGCCTCAGCAGACAAACCCATTGCTTTGAATTTTGGGGGTTTTGATGTGTTGAGGGGCTGGAGTTGTCATTCAATGGTAGAGAATATGCTCGTTTCAAATGCACTGATGTGAGGATTAATTGGATGTCAGAACCCTGGGTTCAAACCCCAGCCCTGTGTCTTGTCATTAATGAACCTTAGGTGAGGTCCTTAACTGGCCTTTACAGGTTTGCATCTCAGACACTCCATCTATAAAGTGGATATAATAGTAACTTCTTTATATAGTACCTTCTTTATAGGTGTATTGGGGATCAAAATGGGATCCCACACACTCAGCCTTCAAGGCCACACCTTCCATAGGTCTGTAGACCTGTCAGCTACTGTGACTGCTTAAATTCTTTCTCATTTCCAGGCACGGTGACATATGCCCATGATACCAGCTACTACAGAGGCAGGAGGATTTTGAGTTTGCATTTAAGGCCAGCTTGGAGTACATAGTAAGTTCCAGACCAAACTAGACTATGTAGCAATGCCATGCCCCAAAAAAAGAAAAGGCACACTGTAGGGAGGCACTCTAGTCCCGCCCAATAGTCCCAGGACAGGTGCCAGGTGGACCTGGGACTCGCCCATAAGGGCGGGGTGAAAGAAAGCCGGGGTGATGTAAGGGAAGATTCTTAAGGGCTGCACGTGGAGGCTCTGGCCCCTTCTCTCTGGCCGCGCTAGCTTGGTTCCTGTGACCTCGGTCTGGCCTGCGTTTTGCCCTGGTGCTTTCTTGAATAAAGAAATCTTAACACCACGGACTATAGTTCATCTCTTGGTGCACG
Organism: Cricetulus griseus; assembly: GCF_003668045.3. Classification (NCBI taxonomy): domain Eukaryota; kingdom Metazoa; phylum Chordata; class Mammalia; order Rodentia; family Cricetidae; genus Cricetulus; species Cricetulus griseus. Next base: position 88,026,950 of record NC_048600.1, read on the forward strand.
CGGTAATCCTAAGAGCACACTGATCTACCATTCAGAAAGGAGGTGGGAGAATCATCCCCTGATGATCCTTATCCTGTAAGACATTCTGGGGTGACATTGGCCCTGTTAGCTATCATTAGCGTTGGACACTAGGGGCCGCCCTGAGGGGCTTCTCACTAAATAAGATCACACCTCCAAGCTGTTGCCCTCTATCTGCTCATTCCATCCAGATGAGCCACTCCCAAGCCTCTTCCACAGAGCACAGCATCTGGGCACATTGCTCACCAGGATGAGCCAGAAAGTACATGCTTGCGCCCTCTATGTACAATCTTTGGTAGTGTAAGGAGAACCAAGGATGTCTCGATTCCTTTTCTAAGACAGCAGCCATATTGCCTCTGCAAAGTGGATGGAGGGATGGAGAGAACCATCAGTGTTGCAAAGCATAAGCAACAACATCAGGTGTGAGAACAAGTGGTCTGGCCCGCATTCCGACACTAACTGTGGCTGTGGAGAAAACACTTCAACTCCCCAACCTGGGCCTTTTCAGGTATAAAGAACAAGAATAAATTTAGTTCCTTCTTTCTTTCCTTTTTTCCTTCATTCTTTCTTCCTTAACTTTTTCTTTTAAGATAGGTTCTTGCTAATTGGCCAGGCTGGTAGTGAGCCTGCCATTTTCAGCCACACCAAGTAGCTAACCAGGCCCCCAGGTTATTTAATGTTTGAAACAGAATCTCATTATGCAGCCTAGGCTGACCTGACCTTGAGATCCCCCTCCCTCAGCCTCCTGAAGGTGGAGTTACACCTGCCAGTATAAATCAAAATTTATTTTTCCCATTTAATCCTGATCACAATTATACTCACTTTCCTGATAATGAATAGGAGCCTCAACGTTAAGAAGTCAAGCCACAGGGCTGCTGGGTAGCAATGGCAGAATCCAAACCAGAGCTTTCTCTTTAAACTCTTTTGCTATTCTTACATGCAAGGCTCTTACATAAATGAGGGTAGTGTTGAATGTCAGATGCCAAAAGGCTTGACTTAAGTAAATCTCAAGATTCTCCCTGGCTGGGCAGTGGTGTAGCACACCTAGGATCCCTGCAGAGGCAGGCATATCTATGTAAGTTTGAGGTCAGCCTGGTCTACAGTTAGTTCCAGTACAGTCAAGGATTATCAAAAAAACCTTGTCTAGGTACAAGGACCCTTTTCTTGGCAGTTGAACATGAACTCCAATGAAGGCAGGTGGCTAGAACAGGAGGAGAGGAGGGAGCTTGCCCAGACACTAAAATGGGGTGGTGGCTGCAGCTCAAAATCAACACATTCACGATTCATTCACTTGATTTCCTTGCATAAATATGAAGGTGCTGTCTGGGACTCAACCCAGACCCAGGCCCAGAGAACATATGGAGCCCCACCCTCATGAAGTCACCATCAGCAACATGTGGAAGGAAATAAGGCTAACTCATTTTTCATTCTGATAAAAAATGAAACAGCGGGGGCGGGGGAGCCTTTTCAGGGCCAGGGAGGCAGTTCAATTGGTAGTCTTTGACTAGCACACACAAAGGTCTAGATTCGTATTCCAGCACCACATAAACTCTGTGTAGTATGGGTGTTGTAGAGAGAAATCCTGTTTTCAGGTACTGCTGACCACGCCCGCTTGGGGCTGGTCACAGGTACCGATGACCACAGAAGAGTTACGTAACAAGGGTTTAAGAAGAACAGAGGTGCGCATGAGGCTCTCTTTCACCTGGCTGAAATGACTAGGAGGCATTTCAGGGTCTGTCCTACTCCAGTGCAAACCTGGTCACTGGCTCCCTTGCATGAGTACTTTCCCCTAATAAACTACCGTTTATCAACCTATCTCTGACTCCACTTTCCAACCGTCAATAGAGTGTCTGTAGCCCTGGCACTCAGGAGGTGAGAGCAAGAGGATCAGAAGTACAAGGTCATCCTCAGCTACATAGTGAGTTCAAGATCAGCCTACACAAGACCTTGTCCCAAAGAAGAAAAGGAGGAGGGGAAGGGAAGAAATAGTAAGAGAAGGGAGGAAAAGAAGAAGGAGGAGGGTAAAGGAGGAGAAGAGAAGAGGAGGAGGAAGAAAGAAGGATGAAAAGGAGGAGGAGGGGAGGGGGAATACGGGAGGAGGAGGAGAAGGGCTGGAGAGATAGCTCAGCAGGTAAAGTGCTTTGCCTTAAAAGCTTGAGAATCTGAATTCAATCCCCAGAACCCATGTTTTTCAGGGAGAGGGAAAAAAAGACAAGTATGATTGTGTATGCTTACAATCTCAGGGCTGAGGAGGTAGAAGATCCCACAGCAAGCCAATCTAGCCTATTTGATGAGTCCAGGCCCTGTCTCAAAGAAAAAAATTAAGGTGGATGACACCCAAGGAACAAAACATGAAGTAAGGTTGCTGACTGCCCTCCACACATGTGTATACCTGAATGGACACTCACATGCCTTGTGTACTTGTACACACATGAACACGCATGTGCACACAAAAAAGAAAAAAATTCCTTTCCCTGTCAACTTTATCCTCTTCCCACTACAAGTCCTACCTTTAGGAAGGCTCTACAAATGCTGAGAAGTGTGGCTCACGCCTTTAATCCCAGCACTTGGGGGGCTGAGGCAGGCAGATCTCTGAGTTCAAGGACATCCTAGTCTACAGAGAGAGTTCCAGGACAGCCAGAGCTGTTACACAGAGAAACCCTGTCTCAAAAGAAAGAGGAGGAGGAGGAGGAGGAGGAGGAGGAGGAGGAGGAGGAAGAGGAGGAGAAGGAGGAAGAAGAGCTCTACAGTGTCCCCACTTAGCTGATGGGGAAACTGGGGCACAGAGAGACTAAGTCATGTTCTCAAGGTCAAGTGCTATGGCAGAATGTGTGTCTCTGTACCTCAGAAATCATGCTGTATCACTTCCAAGATTGGATAAGAAAAGTGAGATAACTTCTTCCGGTTTTCTTGGGATGCTTGCCCCTTCACCCAGCCATTATGCTATGCAGAAGTGCACAGAAGAGGGCATGAATAGCCATGAGGAGAGGAGCCATGTGTAACACCAAGTCAACAGCCGGCATCAAATGCCAGACATGAGCAATGAAGCCAGCAGGTAATTCACCCCTAAGCTTTAAATCACCCAGATGACACTAGATAGAAAAGATATGAGTGTTCCCTGGTGAGCCCTGTCCAAATTGTAGATTCATGTGCAAAATAAATGTCAGCGTTGTTGTAAGCCATACACTTCTGGTGGCTTAGTATGCTGTATTATATCACTAGAGGAGCAGCAGAGCCTGAATTTGAACAAAGCAAGCTGGCTGTAGAGCTCTTTCTACAGCAGGCCCTGTTATGCGAGGGGCCATGTAGAGGAAGGGGCTAGAGACAGAGGTCAGAAGTCAGAAGCAGACCTAACTTCAGTCATTAGGCCCTCATTCATGAAATGTTTCTGGGTTTTGTTGTTGGTTTGTTTGTTTTTCAATCCCTGCTGTGTTCTGGGTTCTCTGCTAGTACTGAGAAGATTTGGGTGAATAGACTGACACACCCATGCTTGTTACCAATGGGAAGCGAGCAGGTAGGTATGTATAACAGATTGATGTTTTTCGAAGGAGACCAGATGGCCAGGGAGGCAACTTTCATTGGAGTAATCCTGGGTGGGATCTCTAGAGGGGAGATGACAAGGAGAAGACAGACACAGAGTAGAAGGGATAGTAAGCATCTCAAGAACAAACCCAGGCTTAGATTTCAGCTCTATCACTTCCTAGTTGTGACCTTGGAGAAATAACCTCCACAAGGAAACAGCAATGAGATGCTACTTCTTAGGACTGTCATCCCCAAGGTAAAGGTTGTTACAGGGAGTAAATGAGCTAACATGTGTGAAGCACATGGCCCGCAACCCGGCACAGGAAGAACTGTATAAATACCAATGACTGCAGTTTGAATTCTGCACAGACCAAGACCCCAGTGGGGAGCCCAAGGCCACTTTGGCTCCAGTCAAAACCATACTAATCAAAACTAATGGGGGAGAGTGTGCACAGGGGTCAGACAGAGAGCCTGCCTCCTGCTGCAGAGACGACAAGAGCTAGAGTGGGTCAGGGGATGGGAAGAGGAGCACATGCTTCCCCAAAGGAAGCTAACACAGGCCCTTCCATCTACCTCTGCAGCCATTCTGAGTCATCCCCTCAACCATCCTGTTTGCCCAACTCACAACTACCACCACCCCACTGAGCTCGGGAGGATGGGGCTGGAGATTGGAATCTCATTCTCTCCAGGTGCCACCTTAAAGGCAGTGGACACCCACACATCCCAAGAGGGGTAAGCAACTTCTCAAGGCAGCAGGGGGTGGGGGGAGGAAAGGCAAGAAAGGCTGGTGAGAGGTCATGGGAAAGATTCAGGAAGGGCAGAAACCCTGCTAGGGTAAAGTATTGCCTGCCATCACACTCTCCAGGACCCTGGAGAGCGCCCAGCAGGTGCCTAGCTTATACATCCAAACAAAGGTAAACCAGAACAAGCAAAATGCATGCAGAGACTTGCCAGGAGCCACAGAGATGTCTACACATTAATCCAACAGCAAGGCCTCCAGGGCACACAATGGCACCAAGCACAGGTGTACACACACACACACACACACACACACACACACACACACACACACACACACAAAACTCAGTCCTCCTGTTTGCCTGCCAGTGTGCCTGCCACTCTCTCCCTGCTCTGGTTTGTTTCCAGCCACTGACCCAAGTCCTGCAGGTGCCCATGCCTGGGATGCCATCTGCTGATCCAGACCTGGTTGATCCCAGGCAGCCCTGCATGACCCAGGAAGGAGACATTGCTGTATCTAAACCAGAGAGGGAAGGAGAGGTGACCTGGTCATAAGAGAAAGGTGCAAATCCGAGAACCAGAGCCTGGGTAAAACAGAAGGGGCAGCACAGTCTCTGTCATAGGCTGGAGCCTCCAAATGCAAGACTGGATTTGGTGTTCCACAATGCTTTGAAGCCCTGTGGCTGCTTTGCAACATGAGCAGACGGGCAGGAAAACCCTTATCCATATCTGGATGCCTGAAAGAGTAATAGCAAACATCCATACAAAGAATAAAATGACAGGTGAGAGCAGGCATGAAACGGAATTGCCCACTGGAGAGACATCAAAGCACTGAAAAGGTGAGGAGGAGATGGATATGGTGGCGTTTCAATTTTTTCACTAAACTTATTAGAACTAAAGCCACCCTCAACTGTAGAGGCCAGGCTTGTCTCTAGATGACTGCTGAACCTATCCAGCATCTGTGGGGTGTGACTTTGCCTGTGGACAGAGAGATGGAGGCAGTGACCTTTGTAATGCCAGCCTGAGCTGTCTGCAATGAGCAGGAGGCTCATGCAGCATGACCTCTCCTGGAGGGAGTGCCACGTTGCTTGGAGATGGGAGAGGGTAGGGCGATGAGGGCCACTTGGTACCATGGCAACAGGCCCTGGCTAAGGCACATCCACAACTTCTTTAGCAGATCATGATAGGACCTAAGTGTTTGCAGATGGCACCTCCCCTGTCAAAGAGAGTGTGATAGCCCAAGAGGGGCAGTAAGCACATGGGGAAAGAAAAGTGAGGAGGCTGGAGGGGGCCAGACCCTGACACATGAAACCTGTTTGGCTCTTATTCTAGAAGTCCCCAAGGACCTTTCAACCAGTCCTTCCTTTCTCCCACCACCAACCCTCTCCCTCAGGCCCAACCTGTGCTATGCCCCAGACACCTCTAACTCTATGTACCAAGGCTACCAGCTCACCCTCCTCCAGCCTTGTTCTCCAGCATTTTGGATACCTCCTGCCAGTCTGCTACGTCTTCTGTCTTGCTCTTCAATTTCTCTGGGCATCCCCCACCCCCTGCCCTGTCCTTTCCTGACTACAGCCCAGATCAGTGCCCACGACCATCTGCCAACTCCAAACGCCAGCAGCCACCCTCCCTTCACTCCTCCTTCAAGCACCTGCTTCTGAGCTACTGCCCTTTCATCCTCCCCTGCCCACTTTGGGGTGCCCGTACCCTCCTGGGTATCATTAGCTCCAATTCTCAGACTGTGAACTAGATCTATTCAGTCCTAGGGAACTGGGCCATAGCCCTAGAGGCACCAACCAGCACAGAGACCCTTGAGCCTCAGATCCACAACCAGGAAGAGCCTTAGGGGTTGTCTGTCCAGTCTCCACCTCCACAGAAGTGAATGAGAATCTGAACCACCAGGCCCTGCTGCCTTCCCAACTGCTCAGAACTATTCCATCAGTAGTGGCCTTAGCCAAACACCCCAGAATCCAATAAAGAGCCAGAGACAGTGGTGCATGCCTGTAACCCCAGTATATGGGAGGTGGCAGGAGAAGGATTAAGAGTTCAAGGCCAGACTGGCTTACATAAGAGTGCCTCAAAAACAATTTTTGAAGCAAAGCCAGGCACAGTGGTGTCCATCTATAATCTCATAACTACTTGGGCAGCTAAGGCATGAAGAAGATTATGAGTTCAAGACCAGCCTGGGTTACATAGCAAAATCTTGTCTCAAAAAAAAAAATCCTTAGATAAGGAAACAGATAAAAAAAATTTAAAAAAAAACTAGGTTAACTTGCACTAGGTCAGTGTGTGTGTGTGTGTGTGTGTGTGTGTGTGTGTGTGTGTGTGGATGCCTCAGAGTGTCACTGCAAAACCTCTTAGCCCACCTCCTACTCCAGCCACCTCTATGGTGACCAGTCATGGCACCCCAGCCTGGACTGGAAGCACCACAGTCAGAGTTGAACAATGCCCACACCAGGCTCTCTCTGCAGAAGTGGTGTAGGTCCCCACAGAGAACCACTTGAGCTTCACTTGTGTGTAATCTGCAAGCATAAGGGAGTTAATGGCCATGAAGCCACCCTTGGGGGAAGGTGAACTGCAAATGGTTTCTCTCCCCAACAGAGCAGCCCTGAAATACAGCCCTTAAGCTCCTCAGGAGACCCCTGGGAGAAGAGTAGCAGGTGGTCATGAAGGCCTCTCTGCATTGCTTGCCTTTCTCTTCTGCAGACCCTCTGCCCCATTGCCCTGAAATCACTTCCCAAGTAAACCACTGGGAGCAAGCCCTTCTAGCATTTCTCGGGGAGAGGGAGGGTGAACAACCAGTTGTCACCAACAATGTCACTAAAGAGAGTAGTTAAGCCTTCATGCCCAGCCACTGTGCCAGTCTGCCAACATCACCATCCATTCCAGGGCCCTTTTCCTTTGAAGTTCATATAATTCTGAACCTCTCTGACTCAGCCACACTTGACCAGGTTTGTTTGTTTGTTTGTTGCTTTAAAGAATTTGGTTGTTAACTCTGAGTTTTTGTTTGTGGCTTCTGAGATAGGGTCTCACTTTGTAGCTCAGGTTTGCTTTGAATTCATGGCAATTGCCCTGTCTCAGCATTCTAAGAGCTGGGATTACAGGCATAAGCCACCACACCTCAAAAGGGGTCATGGGAAAGAGCAGAAGGCTATGGAGGAGGCCCTCACAGGAGAACCTTCTGGAACAGAGACCACTTCCTGTTGAACTAGAACACCCTGGGCTGATGTAGTGTCCCATAATTGGGCCCTGACCCTTCCCAGGATTAACATCTGTCCCTGCCCAAAAAGCAGCAACCACAAAGGATCTTGGCTTCAACCTGCCATCCCATCCCAGAACTCAACCTTCCCCCACTCCTCAATATCTAGTGAGAGAGGAGGGACGTGAGGCAGCTTCCAGAAACCTGAGCAGACACATCCAGCAGACACCCACCCCTAGAACTGGGCAACCCAGAACCCTTCTTAGAGATGATGTCACAGCCTCTCCCAAGTCCTGCCCAAGTCCTGAGGGAAATCACTACCGGAGACCTCACAGGCCCTGAGTCACTCACTCCCTGCCTCCAGGCAGCTGTGCAAGCTTTCTGTTTATCCTTCGCCCACAGCAGGAGGAGCAGAGGGGAGGAGAGCCTTCTTCTCCAAGGAAACTGAGACCTATGGGGCTCAAAGGACAGCCCTAGTGTCAAAAGGCATGCCCCAATACCAGCCCAGGACTATTCTAGTAATCCCTTTAGAAGCCACCCTGATGGGGGTCTATTCAACAGAAGCTGATCCCTGGATTCAGAGCCCAAACCCCAATAGCATGATTGCCCTTCAGATTCAGTAAGGGTGAAAGAGAGCTGTAGAGAAGAGAGGGGTGCCCCTTAGCAGCTCCCAAATCCAGACATAACAAGTGTGAGCAAAACCGAAGTGCAAAGTACAGAATCCCTCTGTTCTGTAAACAGGACCCCCTCCGATGGCTGACACTGCCACACCCACCCAAGACCTCTAGAAATGAGCATCAGGCTGTAAGCTGGCACTGACCCACAGGTCCATGAAAGTCTCTGGACCAGCAACCCCAATCCTTCCTCCTCTCCCTGGAACAAGCACAAGCTAGCCTGAGGACAGACCGACTGGGACTTCAGCCCTTGCCAGTGAAAACAACAAGCAACTCCCCGCAACCGGCAGCCTAGCTTCCTAGCTTCAGGGTCCTCTTGGGGCTCCTGGCTTCTTTTCTGCTACTGCCACCTGTAAACACCCACGTCTGACCTCCATCTCGGTCAGCCAGCCGTCTCTCACCAGACTCCAACAGGGGGTTGACCAATATCACACACACACACACACACACACACACACACGCACGCACACACCTCTTCACAATGTGTGCTGTGCCGCACCGCACACCTAGCAAGGATTTCTAAGGACCATCGCCCTACCTCCCAAACAGAATCCAGTGAGCCCAACTGCTCTGGTGCGATGGGCGCACGGAGCTCACCCGAGCCATCCGTGTTTTGCCAACACACGCATCCACTCTCACAGCTTCCAGTTCCACGCTCAGTCACACCCAGGACTCGCATCCAGATGCACGCCGGCTGTGGAATTACAACCCAGCCCAAGCAACTGACCTTACCACACTCCTGACGTGGATAGAATGTCAACAGTCAGTCCCGCTGGCTCACCCAACGCGCACGCTGGCCGGCGCAGCGTCCACTGCTATCCATCCGGACAGAGCCCCCTCCTCCTGGGCGCGGGGTTCCCTCGAAGCCCGCCCAGTCGCGTGCACCGTCACCGCGGCGCGCACACGCGCACACCGGGCCCTGCCACCCGCCTGCAGCCGCTCGCACACCTGGCGGGCGCGCCCCCGGATTCCGGAGCGCGCATACGCAGCCGCTGCCCGTGCCCGCTGGAACCCGCGCTCCCGCCCCTCGGAGCCGGGTCCCCGGAGGCGCCCTCCACGCAGCTGCGGGAGACCGGGAGGGAGCCTGGCCGTCAAAAGCAGTATGGTTGGGATACAGCGGGTCCTGAGTGTGGAGAGCCCTGGGGGATGCTCCGGGCAGCCCACCAGGGGACTGCCCCAGACGGCTCCTCCTGAACAAAGGCGTGGGGTGGGGCAGGCCCAGGGAACCCGGGGGACAGAAGGAGGGAGAAACCTACCTGCCAGCAAAGGTTCTTGCAGGACAGACAAGGCGCGAGACACTAGGAGACCGAGGTACCTCAAGACCCCTAGGTTCCTAAAGGGGCTCTGCGGAAAAGCGTGCTATTGGAACTTGGAAGTAGGGGGACCCTCGAGGATTGCCGAAAACCCCGAAGCTGGCCCCTGCCTGTGACCTGGTAACCTATATATAGCTTTGGTTCATTCACTCTGCAGACACCATCCCATCTTCCAACAAACCAACGATGCTCCTCCACTTGAAAGCGTTGAGGGAATGATGTTCCAGGCTTTCTCTGCAACCCCCACAGCAGGCAGCCTCTAACAGACATCCACTAATGGGAAGCTCATTCCCCAGAGGCAGCACTCAGGCAGCTTAAGCCCTAAAACGCCCTTTATTTGAACAGAAATCTTCCTCACTCCTATCCGTTGGTCACAGCTCATTCTGTTCTGGCCACAATGTTCTTTTCCTAAAACATACCTCGCACTTGCTGTTTCCCTGTGAAGGGATCTGTTCTTGCATCAGGGTCCGGTGCCCCACCCAACGTCCTCACCAGCACCTTCTCCATATGGCTGTCTCTTTGTGCAGTCCAAGACAGCTTTCCACCTCTTTCCACATCCCCACACAGATCATTTATCGTTTCCATACCCTGTTCTAGACTTCCTAACAATCTGATCGACTTGACAGACTCTCGTTTCCAGGTTTGCACGCTGATGGCTGTCCTCTCACACAGGAGTGTGTGTCCCATGCAGGCAGGAAAGGACTTGGCCCAGAGCATAATCACAATGATCAGAGGTGGAAGGAAGAGAGGAAAGCAGGAATGGGCTGGCCACAGTCTGGGTCCGGAAATGCTAACTGCTCTGGCATTGGAGAAGAGGCTCTGGCATGGGATCCAGCAGAGAGGAGCTATCACTGCCTGTGGAATCCACAGACAGCCTTAGACAAAGGACACTTCCCTTACTTTGGATCCTGCTCCGAGCTCTTCAACCCTAATTCCAGTGTTAGGCAGCAAAAACAGTTTAGTAACTCAACACCAACCCTCACCTGAGTTTGATGCTCAGGTCACACACAGTATGAGGAGAGAGTCAGTCCTGAAAGTTGTCCTCTGACCTCCACATGCACCCATGGCACCCATGTGCACACACTCATGCACACACCTATATATACACAGAGAACACAAGAATATGATTCTAAAATAATAATAAAATTGAGCCAGGTGGTGGCGGCACATGCCTTTACTTCCAGCATTTGGGAGGCAGAAGCAAGTAGATCTCTGAGTGTGAGGTCAGTCTGGTCTACAGAGAGAGTTCCAGGACAGTTAGGGTTACACAAAGAAACTGTCTTGGGAAAAAAATTAAGAAAAAAAATACTTGAGTGCTTAATTTGGTCAGCACGTGAAACAGAAGTCACTCAATCAGAACCCTTCAGGAAGCCTCTTGCCTTTATGCTCAGGCAACTAGATAAAGACAGGATTAGAGACCAGCTTTGATTTTACGTTATCCCTGCCATGCTATCCACTATCTCCCCCCCCCTTATCCTCCAAGAATATTCCAAGCCCTCAGCCCTAGTGAATCTTGAGACCAAGTACAGTGCCAAACTATAAATGTACTGTGTTTTTTCCTATATTAAAAAAAAATCTTGAAAGCCTTTAATCCCAGCATTCAGGAGAATATAAACTCTGTGAGTTTGAAGCCAGCCTGGTCTACATAATGAATCTCAGGCCAGCCAAGACTACCTAGAGAGACCCTGTCTCAAAAAAAGAAAGAATGGGAGTGGAACCCAGGAGCTTAGAACACTGGCTGCTTTTTCGGAGGACCTAGGTTTGGTTCCCAGCATCTGTGTGGGCTCGCCACGGTCTGTAACTCCATTTGCAGGGGATCTGACACCCTCTTCCAGCCTCCACCGGACCAAGTTGACACATAGTGCACGTACGTGACAGCACACTGGTAAATATAAAGTAAAAAATCAATAAATACTAATAATAAGCAATCTCCTGAACTTAGGGTGGTTCCAATTACAAGCTGTCGACTTTAGGACCATGTGAAAGTAGACTTTCGGCCTCTTTCCTGGCTGGAGATCTGTCATACATACATTCCTGAGATGCTGGACAGCTGCCATGAACTTTGGCTCTCAGCCACACTTCACCAGGGTAAACAGCTGATCCTATAGGTACAGTGTTGCCGAATTTGGAAAAATGGTATTTGATAACTACTGGACATAATCAACACTTTATTGTAAAAGTAGGCTAAGCTGCCAGGCATTGGTGGTGCATGCCTTTAATCCCAGCTCTTGGGAGGCAGAGGCAGGCAGATCTCCATGAGTTGGAGGCCATCCTGGTCTACAGAGTGAGTTCCAGGCAGTCACAGGCAGTTACATAGAGAAACCCTGTCTTGAAAAACTAAAAAAGAAAGGAAGGGAGGGAGGAAGGAAGAAAATAGGCTAATCTATAATGTTCAGTAAGTCAGGTGTGTCAAATGTATTTAATATTTTCAACTTACTATGAGTCTGCTGTTGTAAGTTGAGCACCTGTACATGCAAAGCGATATGAAAGAGAATTTTCATCTTTTTCCCATAAATGAAGCACTTTACAACTCTTCTTTGATACATTATAATCGTCAGCATCACTAGTCTGGCACTTTGGGATCCATTAAGTAAAAAAGAGTTATGGGAACGCTAGTATGAGATTCCAGGGTCATGGGTCTGATAGCCACGGCAACTGCTAAGTGACCAACAGGTAGGAAGCATATACAGTAGGTTCACTAGGCAGAGTGATGATCCATATCCCAGGTGGAACATGCCAAGAAGGAACAGGATTCTACTGGCTGCTCAGAACAGGCTTCCCAGAACAACACAAGTTTTAACCTCATGAATGTCTGTTTCTGGAATTTTCCATTTACTACTTTCAAATTATGTTTAACTATGGGCAACTTAAACTTCAAAGAAGAGAGGCTCACTGTGTTGCTTTGGACCTATATTCCAGCATCCAGAACATCTGGGATCCCACTGCTACTGAGATAATGCCTAGGTTCCTGTCACCAACACACAATCCACATCCATCCTAGAGGCATCTGTGGACATGCTGAGCAGAATTCCAGTAACAGCACCCACTCATCAGCCTCCTTAGCTGCAGTCCCCCTGCCCACGTTCCTCTGTGTCACCTGAAAGGCTCTTATGGGAAATGAAACTACTTCTTACAGAAACACACATCTGCTGTCTCACACTTCACCACCCCCCAATGCAATTTCTAGTCTAGAAAACTAATCAGATAAACTCTCTTTCCCTGGCAGGGTTAGGGTTCTCAGGGAATTCATTCAATAATAATAATCATTCAATTCTTCCCTAAGTTTCCCCAAGCCAATCTCTTTAATAACAGACTTTGAAACTTGAATCAGGACTGATGTTCAGACTGTTGATGTGAGGTTTCTAGGTGGTACCATTTTCCCTCTTTGTAGACATAAAAATCACCCTCCCTGCCCGAGGCCTTTGGTTGTGTGCCTTGTGTAAGACAGTTCACGAGCACAGAGTTCACTAGCCCCGCCTCTCATAGCTGTGAATGACCCCCAGGCCTCAGCTCCTCCAACAGTATTGACAGCAGTACCCAGATCATTTCCAAAGAGCATTTAAATGACACACATCATAAGCACTAACATAATAAATGAAAAATATCTGGGTGTGGCGGTACATACCTGTAATGCCAGTACTCAGGAGGCTACAGCAGGAGGGTTAGCAGTCAGAGGCTGGCCTAAGCCGAGACTACAAAATGAGAGCCTGTCTCAAAACTAAAGAATAACTGCTGAGGTGCCAGTGGCACACGCCTTTAATCCCAGCACTTGGGGAAACAAAGGCAGACGGATCTCTGTGAATTCAAGGCCAGCCTGATCTACAGAGCAAGCTCCAGAACAGCCTGGGTTTTTACACAGAGAAACCCTGTCTCAAAATGTCCCCCCTCCCCCCCCCAAAAAAAAGAGGAAAAACAGAGCTAGAGATGTTGTTCGGCTGATAGAGTACTTGCCTGGCATGCAAAGCCCTGGTGGGATCCCCAGCACCACACAGATTGGCCATCAATAAGTTACATGGTAATCCAAGCACTGGGACAGTGGAGACAGGAGGATTAAAAATTCAAGGTAATCATCAGCTACCTATTGAAGGCCAACCTGGGCTGAATGAGATCCCGGCTCAAAAAAAAAAAAAAAAAAAAAAAAAAGCCGGGCGTTGGTGGCGCATGCCTTTAATCCCAGCACTCAGGAGGCAGAGGCAGGCGGATCTCTGTGAGTTCGAGACCAGCCTGGTCTACAAGAGCTAGTTCCGGGACAGCCTCCAAAGCCACAGAGAAACCCTGTCTCGGAAAAAAAAAAAAAAAAGATGGCAATAATAATAAACAATATTCTATCACAAGAATAGTTGTGGCCACTGAGCTATAAGCAGATTCCTCTTCAAGTCCCCCAAGCTGTAGTCTATCCAAGGGTGAAATCTGAAGTTATTTCAAATTGTCCCACTTGCTCCTGTGACCCTGAAGATCACCCTTTTCTCTGGCTCAGAACAGTTCCATCAACCTCAGATGACCTGGCAGGAATCGCATCTTTCAGCTCCCCACCTAATAGTTTTAAGATCCCTTCTAAGTCTCAAAGTTAGCCTCCTGCCAATATATGACATTCACGTGTGGGTCACTCACTGGCTATTGGATGAGCTCTTTCCTTGGACCACTCATGGTATGAGGATACAGAGAGGGACAAGGTGGAAAGGTCCCTGCCCTTCACCCCAGAGAGCTTACAATGCAGTAGGGGACGAAGACAAAGACAAACAGACCAATTAGACATGTCACACAGTGGTGAGAGCTTGGAAGGAAAGGAAATAAGCTATTTTATGTCAGATGGCAGGCAGTTGCCATGCAGGAGGGCTTTGCGGATGGCCTAAAACTAAATCACAGTGTGTCTTTTGTGACCACATCTCATTAGAATGACAGTTCTTGGGGCAGCCCACCAGACTCTTCCTTTGTAAGCAGTCACAATGATGTCCTTGGATTTCAGGGTAGAAGTTTTTTTGTTGTTGTTTGTTTGTTTGTTTGTTTGTTTTTGTGTGTGTACATATATATTAATATGTAATATGTATAAGTGCTTTGCCTGAACATATATCTGTGCACCACATGATTGCCTGATGACCACAGATGCCAGAAAAAAAATCAGATACCCTGAATCTGGAGTTACAGGCAGTTGTCATCTGCCATGTGGGTGCTGAGACTTGAACCTGGGTCTCTGGAAGAGCTGTCTGCTCTTAAACATGGAGCCATCTCTCCAGCCCTATTTTACTTTTCTAAAGATTTGCTTTGGAGGCTGGAGGGATGCCTCAGTAATTAAGAGTACCAGCTGCTCCTCCAAAGGTCCTGAGTTCAATTCCTAGCACCCACATATCAGCTCAAAAACATCTATAATTGTAGTCTATAACTGTAGTCCCATGGAATCCGATGCCCTCTGCTGGTGTGCAGACATATATGCAGACAAAACACCCATATACATAAAATACATAAATAAATCTTTTTAAAAATTAGGTTAGAGTGTGTGTGTGTGTGTGTGTGTGTGTGTGTGTGTGTGTGTGTGTGTAGTTGCCTGAGGAGATTAGAAGCATTGCATCTTTCTGGAGTTGGAGTCACAGGCAGTGTGAGACACACAATATGGGAGCTGGGAACTACATTTGGGTCCTCTGGAGCAACAATACTCACTTTTACCCACTGAGTTGTCTCTCCAGCACTTTACTTTTTGAGACAGGGGCTCACTGAGCTGTACATGTATGTATGCAGACATGTGCATGTGAAGATCACAGGACAACCCTCACAAGTCAGTTAGCTCCTCCCACCCATGGGTTCAGAGATCAAACTCGCATCATCAGACCCACTGAGTGGTCCTGCCAACCACACCCTCTCTTTTAAAGAACTGGCTCATCTCCAAGCCTGAGAAATCTCCACAGACATCACATTCTCAAGACTCGGGATCTCCTGAAGGGAGAGAAAATATATGCAGACCCATTTTACAGAGGAGAAAGCAGGAGCAGTGAGTTAATTCCACTTACTCTGCATCTCTACAATTGATAAACTCTTTCCAGGACCCCAGGAGTCCCCAGCACTGTGGGGGTCCAAATTTTCCACTGTAGATTTATGAACCAGGGTGGGCTAGCTGTAGAGGCAAAAGCCTGGACTCAGATGAAGAATGAGGGGAGGGCTGGTGCAATGGCGCACGCCTTTATTTCCCAGCACTCGGGAGACAGAGTCAAGGCATTCTCTGTGAGTTCAAGGCCAGCATAATCTACATAACAAGTTTCAGGACAACCAGGGCTACATAGTGAGACCCTGACTCAGAAAAAAAAAAATGTGACGGGGTGGGGAGAAGAAGAGGCAACAGGTAGAAGCTTCCTTTACCTGGAAGGAGATGCAAGGTCAGCCCGGCTGAGGATTCTGTGCTGCTGGGGGCTATAGAGCCACTGGAAGGCCGTCAGTGTTCTCTCTTCTATTCGGAACCGCCCTTCCTGCATGTACCTGTGGGAAGGATGGTGAGTTAGAAGGAGACTCTGTGGCACTTGCTCCTTTAGACAAGTGGCACCCACGTTGCCCTGCTCATCTGCCAGAAAAGCCCCAGCTGCACAGGAAACACTAAAATGGCTCTGGTGAGGAAGCAGCTATAAGGAGCAAGTCTCAACTTTTTCAGTAGAAAAGCTTTCTAGAAGCTGGCTGCTCAGAATGGAGAAGAGTCACTTGAGTGCTAAGTTCCCTGTCACTGGAAGTGTATAACCAGATCAAGCATCAGAAAAATGTCTATCCTGCAATGGTGTGTGTGTGTGTGTGTGTGTGTGTGTGTGTGTGTGTGTGTGTGTGAACATGCACTGTGTGTGTGTATGCACTCACCCACACGTGCACATTTTATATGTCATCTATCACTATTTTTTTGAAACAGGATCTCTTAATGAACCTGGACCCTTCTGATTAGCTAGACTGGCTGGCCAAAGAGCCCCAACACCACCACTCCTCCTAGAGATCCACCTGTTTCCACATCCTCCCGTCCCGAGGTTGCAGATGCAATGGGGATCCAGATTTAGATGCTCGTGCAGCAAGCACTTTACCCTCTGATCTATTTCCCTAGCCTAACACTGGCCTCTCTGCTCTCACACCAGAAGGACTGCCATTGAGTGTGACTCGGGACTCAGTGTCAGAATCAGATCCTCCACACCCTTACAGTACTCTCAAAGAGTCCCAGCTGGCCCCTGGCAGGACCAGAGAAGCTGGGCAAAGTGACACAAAGGGAAGGTAGTCCTTCTCCTACTCTGGTCAACTCTTCCTTGTAGACTCATGCATCCATTCATTAATTCAACATGTATTGAATGCTTTAGAGCACTGGGTTCTCAACTTTCCTAATGCTGTGAGCCCTTTAACAGTTCCTCATGCTGTACTGACCCACAATCAAAAAATTATTTTCATTGCTACTTCATAACTATAATTTTTCTACTATTATGAATTACAATATAAATATCTAGCCAGGCTGTAGGGAGCCGTCCCTGCATTCTCCATTACAATGATGGCGCCTGAAGGCACTAAATGTAAATTATTGCGCAGGCGCTGGGTAATTTTCCATTCCTTGATCTCTGCCTATTCCGTGGCGTCATATGGCCTGATGAGCTGAAGCCAATCATAGGGTGACACGTCCCAGGCGGCGGCTGCCAGCCTTTATTAGGGGACGGGATTCTTGGCTCGGGGTCTCCGCTCTGGTAAGCTTATGCTCTCCTCTCAAGACGCATTAAAGCTTTACTGCAGAAGGATCCGAATGTCCTGTGTCGTTCTTGCTGGCGAGACTATTGCGTGGGACATCTGGTGCCGAAACCGGGAACTTGTTAACATCGCCGGCACTGCGGAGACCCCTCTAACGGTGCGGATTCAGAACTGCAGGGTGGTAAGTTCGGAGAGGTATGCTTTATTCTGACACCTTCTTTTTTGACTTTGTTTTTAATTTGTCACCACTATGGGATGGAAAAGCCTTAATTCTAGTCTTTATTCTTCTTTTGTTCACATTGGTCTTATATTATGCCCACCGTGGCTGGTGTTCCAGTTCGAGACCAAGCTTACCCCAGGTAGCCTCCAGCATAATGGGCTCTTCAAAACAGAGAGACCTAATTAAAAACTGTCTAGAGATTGAGGCTTGCCGTCCCATGGTAGCAGAGAGTCAAAAAACGCTTAAAGAGATACAGGATAATATATCAGAAACCAAACGAGATGAGAGATTAGGAGCTCAAAAAAGGAAGGACGTGTCTAAGGAAAAAGACCCTCCCCAGGATACAAAAAAGGGGGGAGAGAAAATAGGGAATAACCGGTCACACCCCGGTAAATTTAAGAGAAATAAAGACTCAAAACCTAGCCTCTGCCCTACAATGAAACTAGAGGCCTTGGAGCTGAGCAGCTCAGACTCTGAGATTTTAGACTCTAGCCAGGAAACAGAGCTAGAGCAAGACAGATACCACCCTGATAGAAAAGTGAAAGCAAATATGAGGCCATCGCCTGTTAATCCAGCGGGTGTACTTCCATCAGTACCCCCATTATTTGGTACTGACTCCTTTTTACCATTAGAGGAGCGGAGAAAATTACAGATGGCTTTCCCAGTCTTTGATAGGGGAAAAGGCCGTACATGTTATTCAACACTTCTTGGAGGCCTGAAATGCCTGGGGAAAGCCTCATAAACATTGACGCTCGGGGCCATACTGCGGCCAAGTGCCACACCTCAGAATCTAAAAGGCCAAAGGAAATGGTAAAATGGAAAGATATCTTAACTGGTCTTTGGAGAGGCCCGGATCCTATTCTCATAAGATCCAGGGGAGCTATATGTGTTTTTCCACAGGATGAAGAGAATCCCCTGTGGATCCCGGAAAGACTCACACAAAGAGCCCCTTCGGACCCTCAAAAGTCGGAACTCCACCCTCTCCCCGGGAGTTGAGAGCCGCTATTATCCAGATTAACTCCTGTCCTTGACGGAGAGATTGTCATCATGGATCGCTTCAGCTGTCTCCTATTTTAAGGAATGGGTGGGGAGGGGATTGTTTGATGCAGCCGTTTGCTGCGGATTGATGTTGCTTCTTTGGCTGGTCTGTAGGCTCAGGGCTCAAACTAAGAGAGACAAGATGGTTATTGCCCAAGCGCTTGTAGCTTTGGAACAAGGGGCTTCCACTGATATTTGGCTAACTATGCTTAAGCAATAGGCCGCCGGTCAGACAGCTCTTGCACACCCGGAGCCTAGGCTCATTGCACAGGGTAGAATGTCTGGTTTGAGCAGCCCATGAGGGATGTTGAGCAAGGCATCGCACAGAGAGTTGCCCAGTATGCAGGCTTCTCTGGGAGGCATGTTGTCCTGCATAAGGGTTGCCTGCCCTAGTCTCCCTTTCCCAGAAAAACGGCAGAGGACAGGTCGAGAGCGCTTTGGGTCAAGCTAACAGCCTGATGGCGACTCTTGTACACAGTCTTAATGTTTGATTGGGAAGGTACAACCTCTGCCTCTATCCCTCAACATATGGGTGACCTATTTGCTTGTAAAAATATAAAGCCTTATCATTAATTAATAAAAAAAGGGGGAGATGTAGGGAGCCGTCCCTGCATTCTCCATTACAATGATGGCGCCTGAAGGCACTAAATGTAAATTATTGCGCAGGCGCTGGGTAATTTTCCATTCCTTGATCTCTGCCTATTCCGTGGCGTCATATGGCCTGATGAGCTAAAGCCAATCATAGGGTGACACGTCCCAGGCGGCGGCTGCCAGCCTTTATTAGGGGACGGGATTCTTGGCTCAGGGTCTCCGCTCTGGTAAGCTTATGCTCTCCTCTCAAGACGCATTAAAGCTTTACTGCAGAAGGATCCGAATGTCCTGTGTCGTTCTTGCTGGCGAGGCGATAGCGCGGGACACCGGGCGTTGGTGGTGCATGCCCTAAATCCCAGCACTCGGGAGGCAGAGGCAGGCGGATCGCTGTGAGTTCGAGGCCAGCCTGGTCTCCAGAGCGAGTGCCAGGATAGGCACCAAAGCTACACAGAGAAACCCTGTCTCGAAAAACCAAAAATAAATAAATAAATAAATAAATAAATAACTGTGTTTTCCGGTGGTCTTAGGTGACCCCTGTGAAAGGGGCATTTGACACCCCCCACCAGAGACAGTCGAGACCCCTGGGTTGAGAACCACTGTTTTAGAGGACAGAAAAACAGGCATGGTCCCTCACCCTCCAAGTGCTTTCAGTTCTGTGAGAGAGTATCCAAAAATAAATATATCGTGATCTAAGCATAGTACTGCACACCTGTAATCCCAGCACTTAGGAGGCAGAGGAAGGAGGATCCCCATGAGTTCAAAGTCAACCCATCTACATATTGAGTTCCAGGCCAGCCAAATATATATATATATATATATATATATATATATTATATATATATATGGTGATCCTGTCTCAAAAAGGCAAAAAAAAATTAATTAAACAAATGATCAACCAAACATTACTACAGCATTCTCTTATACTGCCATGAGACAGCCAACTACCTGTGTTCATTCTAAATGCATTTCCCTGTTAACACAGTGATGCTCCTCTAGAGGCTTCGTCTACAGGTAAATGCAGACCAGGGTAGTTGTAGGATATTAATATAGCAAAAGACTGGTGCTGGAGAGATGGCTCAGAAGTTTAGAGCACTTTTTGCTCTTGCAGAGGACCAGCAGCGAAGAGCAGTCCATAACTCCAGTCCCAGAAGGTACAACGCCCTCTTCTGACCTCTGCAAGCACTATGTGCACATGATACACAAACATACTTGCAGGCAAAATACACAAAAATAAATAAATAATTTGCTTTTTTAAGAACAGCAAAAGACTGAGGACTGAATCCTGTCCACCCGCCCCCCACCAGTAGGGACTAGTTAAAAAATTATGGTGTGTCTGTACAGTAAAAACATATACAGCTACAAATGAGGGTGTTCGTGTATGCTGTCCTGCCATCTCCAAGATTCACTGCTAGAAGGTGGAGGGAGATCATGTATGGGTAATTGATGTTAAAAGAGAGTTGCTTACATTATATATACAAACTCTGAAGACACAAAATGTAATAAAAGTTATTTCCTGGTTTGGGTGTGGCATAGGGTGGGTGAGATGTAACTTCCCATAAGGGAGAGAGCTATTAACCTGTCCAGAGAGAGAGAAAGAGAGAGAGAGAGAGAGAGAGAGAGAGAGAGAGAGAGAGAGAGAGAGAATGTGTGTTTACAGCTGGGTGAAATGCTATGGGGTAAACATTGCATAGCTTTTGTGCTATTGCTCAGCAGAGCCCAGGCCATCTGCTCAGGGAAGTTTTCTAGGGGACATCCTGGGGGTGCAGGTGGAGCTGGGCTCCAGAGTTTAGGGAGGACTGCCTCATTGGGCTCAGGGTGCTGTGGCTGAGGCTATCGTGTGCCTCTGCTTCCCAAGTACTGGAATTACAGGTATTCGGCATCACAGCTGGTTTTATGAGGTGTCAGGATTGAACCTGAGGTTTCGTGCATGCTAACTAAACATTCTACCAACTGAGCTACATCCCCAGCCTCCTGTCCCCTCTTACAAGGACCCCAATCTCATAAGGGCTCTCTACCTTAATTCCTTCCCACAGGACTCACCCATCTGCCTTTACCACCACATGGGGCAGGTGGGGTTTTAACCTATGGGTCTGAGAGACATAGACACCCAGTCCATGGCAAGGACTTGCTAGGAGAGAGGGCTGTTGATATAAGACTCCAACAGAGGCCTGTTCAGACAAAGCTGGGAGACAGAATGGGTGCCCTTGAGGCCTGAAAGAACGCAGTGGTACTAAGAACAAAGGACAGCCATTGCTCCTGTGTTCTCCCAAACTAGAGCTTCTGGCCCTGGCCTGGGCCTTCATTGTCTTCTATATCACCCCATGGGCTCTCAGGTCCTAGCTGCTGGGTGGGAATGGCAGGCAATCTAGTAGGCTGGACACTATTTTTGTTTATTTGTTTTTTTGTTTTTTTTGGTTTTTTTTTTTTTTTTGAGACAGGGTTTCTCTGAAGCTTTGGAGCCTGCCCTGGAACTAGCTCTTGTAGACCAGGCTGATGTCAAACTCACAGAGATCTGCCTGCCTCTACCTCCCTAGTGCTGAGATTAAAGGTGTGTGCCACCAATGCCTGGCTTGACTCCAATTTTTCAAGCATAAGGTGAATTCAACAATCATATCTACTTTCAAGGACCATTGCAAGGTTTCGGGGTGTATTGGGGTGTTTAATATGGTTGTTTTAGTTTTTTGTTTGTTTGTTTTTCAAAACAGGGTTTCTTTGTGTAGCCTTGACTGTCCTAGAACTAGTTCTATAGGCCAGGTTGACTTTGAACTCCAGAGATTCTCCTGCCTCTGCCTCCCTAGTGCTGGGATTAAAGGCATGCACCACCATGACCCGGCTTTGCTTTAGTGTTTTGAGACAGAGTTCTCATATTGCCCAGGTTGACCTTCAGATGACTATGTGGCCCAGGCAGTCATTGAAGTTTTTATTCTCCGGCCTCTTCCTTAAAAGTGCTGGGATTACAGGCCTGATCCACCACCCAAGCCCTCATGTTTCTGTACCAGCCTTTCTCGTTGCTGTATGGTACATTCATATACACAGAGGCCCATGTCCCTGATTCCTTTGTCCTTCTCAAACATACCCTGCCTCTCCTCACCTGGGAGTGCTCCTCATTGAACTGCCCTCCCTCTATGTTTGCCCCAAACCACACTGCCTCTGAATCTGTGCCCAGGCTCCCAGCCAGAGTCTAAGTCAGCACTAAGATTCCGGATGTGTGACCTAACCTGGTTCACAGCACCATGATGGCTCAGCCTGCCCATGAGTGAACTATTCCCAGTGTGCCTCTCTGTGTCCCCACTGCAGTGGGATCCAGCTGTGAGATCCTGCAACATGCCCCCAAAAGCCTTTGATAGTCAAGCCAACCTGCCATAAAAATCACAGTAACAACGGTAGTTGGCTCATCACCGCCTTGGGTGTGCTCTGCCACAGATGATCTTCATTAAAAAATTCAATTACTAACTTAAGAAATGAGTTTGCCAAGCTGGATCTCACAGAATATAAGAAAAAAATGGACCAACCATCCGCAAATACCTTCCTGCCCACGCTGCTGTGTATCTGAAATCCTACTAAACAGTTCTCGCAAGGAAATTAGCTACTGCCCAGAGGTGGTTGTTGTATGGTGTGTGTGTATGTGTGTGTGTGTGTGTGTGTGAGAGAGAGAGAGAGAGAGAGAGAGAGAGAGAGAGAGAGAGAGAGAGACAGACTAGGGATTAAAATCAGACTTTGTATTTGTACATGGTAGGCACTCTGCCACAGAGCTATATTCCTAGCCTCAGGGCTAACTTTTCAATCCACTGTCAGCCACTAAAACTTGAGCAATGGGGTGCTGAAGAAATGTTCATCAGCAGTTAAGAGTGCTTGTTGCTCTTGTAGAGGTCCCTCGTTCAGGTGCCAGCACCCACATCAGATGGCTCAACAACCACCTATAACTCCAGTTCTAGGGACCTAACACCTTCTTCTGTCTCTGTGGGCACATACACACAGGAAGGCACACTAAGATATGTACTCATATAAATAAGGAATAAATTTTTAAAAACTTAAACAATAGGCCAGTGAAAGGGTTCAGTGAGAAAAGGCATTTGCTGCCAAGCCTGATGACCCAGGACCCATGTGGTAGAAAGACAGAAAATACTCCCACCAAGTGGCACACATGCATCCTCCCCACAAATCAATTAAACTGAATTAACTAATTCATCAATTAAAAAACCTTTAGCAAGAACTAGAAAAATAGAGACTGAGACCTACTGCTGTGGTCTGAAACATATGTCTAAATTCCAGCTGAACCTCAGGGGCATGATGTCAGGAGGCAGAATATTGCAGGAAGTATGTATTCCAGAGGGCTAAGCCCTCACGAATGGGGTTAGTGGCCTTCTGAAGGAGACCCTGGAGAGCTAGCTAGCCCATTAGCACAAGAAGACACAGTAAGAGGGTAGTGTACCTTCACCAGGTACTAAATCAATTGGTGCTTTGGCCTTGGACATCTCAGTCTCCAGGACTGTGAGAAATGTTTCTTGTGTATAAGCTTCCAGCCTATGGTGTTTTATTACAGCAACCTGAATAGACTATGACACCTGGCATAGCTAGTGACATTTGGATGGGCATGCTGGTGAACCCTAGAAGAGTCAGAAAAACATCATACTCCCATAAAACAGCCAAGGAAACCAAAACTTCCTTGCATAAAAAATGGCTGGAACCAGACCACGAATAGTTTGACAGTCAGAACTCTAACTCCCAGGCCAGTACTCACTCTTTCCAGAACACAGTCTCCAATTGCCAAGAAAGACACAGCCAAGAAGCATCCAACAAAAGCTACAGAGAGATGGGATTCCAGCAGTTGTGAGCTGCACCTTGTGAAGGCTGAACAGCATACAGCATGATCTCCTGGAAGCTCTGCTAAGGAGATGGAGCCAGGCCAGGAGAGGCAGAGCCGGAGGGCAGACCCTGGGATGAGCCATTCCTGAAGCCATCACTCCCAGGGCAGCTCAGAAAAATGAACCAAAGTATTTTTGGTCTGGGCTTTGGTTGGTTGGTTGTTTTCTCTTGGCCACTTTGGATTTGGTGTATTGTTTTCACTTGTAAATAAGATAATTATAACTTTGGTCTGGGAGATGGTCAGCAGGCACCCTGACAACCAGAGTTCAGTCGCTGGGACCCATGTAAAAATCTGGTACTCATATAGTGACAAGGAAGACCAGAACAAGACAATCAGGGAAGCTCATGGGCCAGCTAGCCTGGAGTACAATGCAGCAACAGAAACAAGAGAGACCCTACCCCAGCAGGGCGGATGGTAGGGACTGCCTCCTGGAAGCTGTCCTCTGCCTGCCTTGTGAGCACTGTCCTTAAGGTCAACATTCTGTTAAATCGCAGTTACCAGTGGAAGTTAGAAAGTTCCTGCTACCAACAACCACATTGCTGAGGGCTCTTCAGAACATTCTTGGCTTGTATGTGCATGCATGACCCCCAGGACTACACAAAAAAAAAAAAAAACAATGCTCTGGAACATTTAGTGACTGTCTTAGTCAGGGTTTCTATTGCTGCGACCAAACACCATGACCAAAAAGCAAGTTAGGGAAGAAAGGGTTTATTTGGCTTACCTTTCCATATTGTTGCTCTTCACTGAAGGAAGTCAGGAGGGGAGCTGCTTACTGGCTTACTGGCTTCCTTCTCATGGCTTGTTCAGCATGCTTTCTTATAGAATCCAGGACCAGCAGCCCAGGGATAGCACCTTAACTGAGGCTCCATCCTCTCTGATAACTCTAGCTTGTGTCAAGTTGACACATAAACCTGGCCAGTACAGACTCCCATTGTTCAAATTAAATATAAACTCTAGGTGGGCATTCAAGCCCTACTGCTACCTGGCTCCTCTCTCCCAAGCCCAGCTCTACTCTCTCTTCCTCCATAAATCTAACCCTACAGCTAATCCCAACAACTATGTTGTCCAGAATGTATCCTGTACTTTCCAGCCAGCATGTGTCTCCTTCCACCCCACCCCTGCCTGAAAAATATTTCTTGATGGTTTTTACATTTACTTGTTTATTTATTTGTTTTAGATAGGATCTCATTATGTAGTGTCAGATAGCCTGGAACTTGCTATGTAGACCCTTCCAGGGGATCCAACACCCTCTTCTGGTCTCTATAAACATCAGGCATGCACATGGAACACAGATATACATGGAGGTAAGACACCTTACACAAAATAAAAACAAATAAATACAAAAAATAATTTTAAAAAGTAAGGTGAGTGGTGTCTGAAAAACAGCATCCAAGGTTGTCCTTGTACCCACTCTCAAATGTGCATGTGTGCTTGCATACATACATACATACACACACACACACACACACACACACACACACACTGAACAAACAAACAAAAAAACCCCAAAGTGATGACATTAACAATAATTTTGGCAGGCAAATCTCTGTAGTTCAAGACCAGCCTGGTCTGTATACAGATTGAGTTCCAGGAAAGCCAGGGTTATACAAAGAAACCCTATCTCAAATAATAATAAAAACAATAATGATAATAATAATAATTTTGGGCAGGTGAGATGGCTAGGTATATAAAGGCACTTGCCACCAAGCCTGAAGACCTGAGTTCAATCACTAAGACCTACATAATGGAGAGAATTGACAGCTGAAAGTCATCCTCTGTTCTCCATATTGTGCCTCAGTACCCACATACTCTTACCTCTTACACACACACACACTCACACACACACACACACACACACACACACACACACACAACACACTAAATAAATAGTTGCAATAATTAAAATAATAAGAACTTTAAGCATGAACTACAAAACAGAACTGTCAGTAGCAACCTCACATGTGCTGTGTTCTCTCTCTCTCTTCTCTCTCTCTCTCTCTCTCTCTCTCTCTGTGTGTGTGTGTGTGTGTGTGTGTGTGTGTGTGTGTGTGCTTGCGCCCGAGCGAGCGAGTACAGATACCCAAGGAGATCAGAAGAGGGCATCAGATTCCTGGGAGCTGTAGTTACAGGCTGTTTTGAGCTATCTCATTCCTTCTCCTCCTTGATAATGTGAACTTGATGCCTGGCCAGTCCAAAAACTAAACAAAAAAGAGAAAGAGTAAAACACTTGAGCAAGCCCTACGTTAGAATCTTCACTTCAACACGTGTTTGCTGTGCGGCCTTCACTAATCATTTTCCCTTCCTGACTTTTCTCATCTGTAAACAAGTTATGCTACTGTCTTCTGAGTACTAGTTACTGTGAATAGTTGAGTCGATAGGATTCCTGGGCTCTGGTTATTGCAGAGCCATGGGAAATGCTCTGGGTGTTGCTTTCATTGGTACCAATGCTTGAAACCAGTCCCACCAAACAGAGGCCAAGCCCTGAGCATTCAGACCCTAGGATACAGGGAACATGGTTCCCAGGGCCACACTGATGACTGAGCTGCAGCACCTTGGAAAAGCCTGTAGGCCTGCAGTCTGGTAACCTGACACCCTACTGACAGATTTCCTAGCAGAGGACTGCGGTGGGAGGAAGGGATAAGCGTCCGATCTACACAAGAATCCCCTCCCAAACCTCCCAGGCATACTCTACTGAGTCCGGGAAAGCGCTCACTGCAGTGGACCTTGAGGAGGTGAGTTGGGGTATCTCTTTGAATAGAAGAGTAGGGTGGTGAGGTGACTGATGTCCTCTTGGGACAGCAAGATTAAAGGTAGTCAGGTTTCCCCAGGGTTAGGAAAACTGAGGTGAGGTGAAAGGCGAGGAAAGCCCACCGTGTGACCGTGAAAGGAGGGCTGCTGCCCCTCCAAAGCTCGGAGTCACCGGCAGAGTTTGGCTTTCCTTAGGATCAGGACGTCTTGCTGCGTACACGGGCGGGTTGAGCAAGCCAGCCTGCGCTCTAAGACTCTGAAAGCCTGGGCCAAGTCCCGGCTGTCATCCCTGAGCATCCAGACACTGGGATGCCAGGAGACATCGGTTCCGGGACCCGACTCTCTGGAGAGTACCTAGGATGCTGCGCGGGGACGCTGAGTAGCTTTTGATCTGGCAGCCCGGCACCTCTGTTAACCCAATCCTGTGTCTCTCCCTCGGGAAGAAACTTCGGGCTGGCGTCCCCGCTCCCGGGCCCCGCGAAGCCGGGTGGATACCCACTACCCACTCACCAGCGCACCAGCTGCCAGCGCTTCTCCCCTGGCCTGCGGCCCGCCATGGCTTGTCCTGCAGCTCCCTGCATCAAGGAGGCAGCTCCAGCTGCATCAGGACCAGTGCCCAGCGCTCTGGCGGCCGCGGGGACAGCACGAACCCGGAGGCGCTCACCCTCCCAGAGGCCATGCGCCCCACCCTCAGCCGACCGGCCGGGTCACCGCACTTCTCTGCAGCAGCGCGCCAGACCGCCCAGTCTTCTTCGCCTCTTTCCCAGCCCAAGGCCTCACCCAGCCGGATATCTGGGTTTCTTTGGAGCACCGAGCCAGGAGTCACGTTCTTAAAGACCTTTAGACTCGCTGTGGTTTGACCCCTTAAAACAGTTTGTTCTATTTATGCTTAAACATGAAGCATAAAAAAATTAAACTCTCTTAAAAGCCTAAAATAAAAACGGACGTACTCTGAGAACCATTAAACTATTATAATACTGCAGTAATTAAAACAGTACCATGGCGTCAGCCTAGACACTGCCCACCCTAGGCCCAGCCCCACCCGAACAGTCAACCTCCCTTCCTTCCCAGATTCTATTCCTTGGAGAAGGGCAGACCGGCAACCCAAACCTGGTAAAGGAGCTCTGAAATGTCTGTTAAAGCCAGGCATGGTGGTACTCCATAATTCTAGGGCTCAAGAGGTAGATAGAGGCAGAAAGGTCAGGAGTTCAAGGTCATCCTCACCTGCAAAGCCAGAAAAGGGCCAGCTTGATAAACTTGTCAAGAAAGGAAAGAAGGAACAAGCAGTCCCCATCAAGGAGTAAGAGGAGGAGGAAAAGGAGAAGGAGAAGGAGGAGGGTTTGCTAAGATTGCACATTCAGGAAATCCTCCCAATCCACTGGCTTCCCATATAAAGTCAATCCAAATTCAGTTTCACCTTGTTTTGTTGTTCTAAGATAGTATCTTGTTATATAACCTAGGCTGGCCTCAAACTCTTGGCAATCCTCCTGTCTCAGCCTCCAAGTGCTGGGGCTAAAGGAGTGCACCATCACACTGGGAAACCCTTTTGCTTTACAGGAGAGAAACTGGACAGATTAAAGTACGTGAGATCCTGGAACTAGCCTTCCTTGTGAAGACATGGGTCTATGTGCAGGATCGACAGAGAAAACTTTCAATATGGAGGCATAGAGGATGGAGCTCAGTAGTGCTTGTCCAGCACAGGCAAAGCTAGCTCACCCCAGGTGGTGCACACCTATAATCCCAGCACCCAAATGGTGGAGGCAAAGTCATCCTTAGTTACACAACAAGGTCTAAGTTGAAGCCAGCCTGAGATACATAAGACCAGAGAGAGAGAGAGAGAGAGAGAGAGAGAGAGAGAGAGAGAGAGAGGAGCAAGTGAAAGGAAGGGAGGGAGAGAGAGGAGAAGAGGAGAAAAAGATTTCCAGGGAAAGCTGGGCATGACAGCTCGTGCCTTTAATCTCAACACTCAGGAGGCAGAGACAGGAGGATCACTGTTCAAGGTCAAGGTCAGCCTGGTCTCCATAGTGAGACCCTGTTTCAAACAAGCAAACACAAATTTCTAGGAATTGACCTGCTACTGACCTTTGCCATTCAGTCCATACATGCCCTCTCCACTATTCAATAAAAAAAGAAATTACAAAAGTGGGCTTAATGCACGGGCCTGCAATCCTAGTACTCAGAAGACTAAAGCAGAAGACTAGCTTAAGCCCAGAAGTTCAAAGTCAGCCTGGATGATATAGTAAGAGTTTTGTTTTTGTTTTTTAATACTAAGATTCCATAAATTCTAAAATCCCCACCCAGGCCTTCCACAACATCTAAGCAGTAGCAGGAAACCAGGAAGACCCACACAGCCACATGTAAGCGCTGCGTTAACACCATACAAGGGAGAGAAGGAAAGAAACACAGTGCTTTGGAGCTGGAGTGTCTGACAATGGGGCTGACAATTCCTTCTAAGCAAACTTTCTTTAATCTTCTCACGTGAAATTAGCATGCAGACCAAGGAAACCAAATAGAAAGTCTAAAATCGCCTCCATGGAAGAGTTGTGAGTGCACGTGTGTTGAGTGTGGATGTGGTTGCCCTGTAATCTCAGCACAAATGAGAGGATTGACTGCCTTGAGTTTGGGGCCAGTCTGGGCTACATAATGAATTCTAGGTCAGCCTGGACTGTGGTGAGAGACTCTGTGTCAAACAAAAAGGATTGGGAGTATAGATCAGTTTGGTAGAGTTCTTGTCTAATATGCACAAAGCCCTGGGTTCAATCTCTGGCACTGCATAAAATGGGCATCGTGGCTCATGCATGGATTCCCAGCATTGGGGGCAGGGGATAGAAATTCAAGTTCACCCTCAGTTCATAGTGAGTTGGAGGCCAGCCTGGGATGCAAGAAACCCTGTCTCAAAAAGAAAGGAGTGGGGAATGACAAGAAAAATTTTGGGAAGAGAAAGTAAAGGTGAAGGAAGAAGGAATTTTTAGTTTTTAAATATGAGCATGTCTTTTGTTTGTTTGGTTGGTTGTTTAGTTGGTTGGTTGGTTTTGGGTTTTGAGACAGTCCTGGCACTCACTCTGTAGACCAGGCTGGCCTCAAATTCAGTGATCCACCCACCTCTACCTCCAGAGTGCTGGGATTAAAGGCCTTCACCACCACCAGTAAGAATGTCCTACTTCTATGAGGTTTTTTTTTTTTTTTTTTTCCATGTAGTGTTCTGCCTACATGTATGCCTGCATGCCAGAAGAGGGCACCAGATCTCATTATAGATGTTTGTAAGCCACCATGTGGTTGCTGGGAACTGAACTCAGAACCTCTTGAAGATCAGCCAGTGAACCTTCTCTCCAGCCCCTGGGAGCCAGGCAGTGATGGTAGATATCTTTAATCCTAGTCTCCAGAGGCAGAGGCAGGCAGATCTCTGAGTTTGAGGCCAGCCTGGTCTACAGAGTGAATTTTAAGAACAGCTAGGGCTACACAGAGAAACCCTGTCTCAGGAAAAAATATTAGGGCCTAGGAGCATGAGGACCTGAATTCGAATCTTCAGAACCCACTTAAAAAGCTGGGCATACTGGATAGCAATGGGACTGCAGAGATAGGGGTGTCACTGGGACTTACTGGCTATCAACTGAGCTGCACTGCAGATTCAGTGAGTAACCCTACCTCAAGGGAATATGGCAGACAGTGGTAGAATGGGACACCCAACTTCCTCCTCTGGTCTCCACACAATGTACATCTGCACACATGAATGTATGTACACGTAGAAACATGCACACAAAATAACTATCTGCAATATATATATATGTATGTATGTATGTATGTATGTATGTATGTATATGTATGTATTACCTGGGTGGTGAAATTATAGACTCTATCTTCTTTGCTAAAAATGAGAAAGAAGCTCCAAAGCTACACAGAGAAACCCTGTCTCGGGAAAAAAAAAGAGAGAGAGAAAGAAAAAAACTCAGGTGGCATAGACCAAAGCAGGTCTCTAGCAATTAGGGACTAGGGATTTGGCTCAGTGGGTCAAATGCTTGCTGCACAACAATGAGAGCCAGAGTTTGGATTCCTGCCTCCCATGTAAACCTGGTGTGGTGGTATATGACTGTAACCCTGGTGCTGGGAGTAGAGGCTGATCCGGGAGGCTACATGGCCAGCCAGTCTAAGTGAAACAGTGAGCTCCAGGTTCAAGAAGACCTTGCCTCAAAAATACAAGATTGAAGCCTGGAGAGATGGCTCCTGGGTTAAGAATACTGGCTACACACACCTTTAATTCCAGTACCACAGACAGAGGCAGGCTGATCTCTGTGAGTCTGAGGCTAGCCTGATCTACAGAGTGAGTTCCAGGACAGCCAGGGCTACACAAAGAAACACTATAGAAAAGAAAAGCATTGACTTCTCTTCCAGAGGTCCTGAGTTCAATTCCCAGCAACCACTTCATGGCTCACAGACATCTATAATGAGATCTGGTGCCCACTTCTGGCCTGCAGCTGGCATGCAGATAGAGCATTCACATACATAAAATACATAAATAAATAAATATGTCTTTTAAAAATGCAAGGAAGAGAAGAAATTAAGGAAAACATTCTGGCAGTTTCTGGCCTCCCCATGTGCTGACACCCCTCACACCCTCACACCCCCCTCACACACAAGTGTGAAAATCAGACTATAAAGTAATAATGTTTCAAACAAATAAAAGACACAAAAAACTAGTTGTCATGAACATGAGGGCTATGCATTGTATGACTTTTCCAGTGGAGATAATTTTTAAAAAATCTCTTCACTCCAGAGTGGACACCAACAGCAGACGAAAGAAATGATCCCACCCAAGTCTAGCTTCTAGCTTGGTGAACCAATGAGTTTATCAGAGCTATTTAGGGGGCAATGGGAGAGGGGTTACTTACAGGAGCATGGGTCATGACTCATGAAAGCCTATCCCAAAGCTCCCTACACCATTTACAAATAACTGGGCTAGTGGGAGAGTCTCCTTGCCTCAGCAAGAGTGACTGCTTCTACAACCTTAAGGAGAGGTTTGGGGAAACTTGTAAGTTTCAGAAGCTTCCTGAAGTTCCTAAGTTTCCTTAGCTCCCTACCTGTTATAAGCCTCCCTTGCAGAGGGAATGCTTCCAGAACAATATAGAAACATGAAGAAAATTATGATAAAACTTTAAAAAAAAATAGCCAGGCAGTGGTGGCACATGCCTTTAATCACAGCACTCAGAAAGCAGAGGCAAGTAGATCTCTGTGAGTTCAAGGCCAACCTGGTCTACAGAAGGAGTTCCAGGACAGGATCTAAAGCTGTTTCCTGGTGGTTTCCTGTCCACTGGCTCAGTTCCTTTGAGACACTGTTCATTGAGGGCTTTTACATATTATTTATCGCTTTTCAGGTAAGTATTTTGCAAGCAAATGTATTGCAAGTTTCCAGAAGGCAGCTGTAGAGGACTTTCATGTTCAGCAGAGAGCTTGATTGGGTTCAGGACTCTGTAAGCAGCACTTCTTGTCCCAAGACTGCAGCCTTCATGGAGTAGGATCACCACTCAGACAGGTTTCTATTGCTGTTTGCTTTAGCTGCTGAAAAGCCAGAGTCCCAGGACTCATCTGTACCCAGGACAAAGAGAAGAACATCTGGGAATTGATCATAGCAATCCTATCCACCTTCACACACACACACACACACACACACACACACACACACACACACACACACACACTTCATTTGAACATTACACTTGTAGAATTTTGTTCATTTCATGTGTGTGGGTGTTTGTTTTGCTTGAGAGAGAGAGAGAGAGAGAGAGAGAGAGAGAGAGAGAGAGAGAGTCACTTTCACTCCTGGTGTCCATGATACCCAAAAGGTGGTTATGAACTGCCTTGTAGGGGCTGGGAACTGAACCTGGGTCCTCTGGAAGATCAACCAGTGCTCTTAACCACTGAGCCATTTTTCCAGCACCTTAATTTTTTGTTTTTATTTTATGTGTATGGGTGTTTTGCCTGCATGGATGTCTGTGTACCATGTGCATGCCTAGTGCACAGGGAGGCCAGGGGAGGGCATAAGATCCCCTGGAATTATAGTTACATGTCGTTGTAAACTGCCATGTGGGTGTTAGGAATCAAACCAGGGTCCTCTGGAAAGCAGCCAGTGCTCTTAACCACTGAGTCATCTCTCCAACCATCCCTCGAGATACTTTTCTAAGGATCCTAGTGATAGATATTGCTCTTCCCAACTACCTGAAGAACAGCTCAGGAGGGTCTGGTGACTCATGCCTGTAATTCCAGCAATCCAGAGCTGAGGCACAATCACCACAAGTTCAGGATCAATCTGAGCTTCAGGGTCAGACCCTGTCTCAGAAACAAAACAAAACAAAACAAAAACAAACAAAAAACAAGAAGAGGAGGGAAAGGAAGAGGAGAAAGAGGAGAAGCTCAGAGAGGCTATGAGTTTTCTAGAATTTTCTAGAATTATTCAGATAGCAGGTAGCAGAGCTAGCATCAGGATTCCAGACTGTTTCATACCATGTATTTTGGAGACATAAAACATCACTTATTTTATACAACTGAGGGCATTAGGTGGTTTTTCAGAACTCATATCCCTTGGGGACACCCTCACAGCTCAGTAATGCTGTCCTGTAAAGACAGTAAGAAGCCTGGCAGTGGTGGCACATGACTTTAATCCCAGTACTCAAGAGGCAGAGATAGGTTAATCTTTGAGTTCAAGGCCAGCCTGGTCTACAGATTTAGTTCCAGGACAGTCAGGACTACACGGTGAAACTGTCTCGAAACATGCCCCCCCAAAAAAAAGACAGTAAGAAACTAAGAGCAGGACCAGGCTGGCCCTCCCTCCCAGGAATTTCTCAGGCAGGATGAAGACCAGCCTTTGAACAAAACACAAGCCCCTATCAAATACAAACTGCCAGTCAAAACAACTAAGACTTTCAACTCTTTGAGGTTTAGAATTAGCCAAGAGAAGCTAAAGTTTTTACACTTTGACACCTAAGTCCAGTTAAATCTCAGAGATTTATAAGAGAGCTGTGTGGTAGTGTATGCATGTGATCCCAACACTTAGGAGACTAAGGCAGGATTGGGAGTTTAAGGCCAGCCCAGGCTACACAGTGAGTTCAAGGCCAGTTTGCACCAGTTTGCACTCTTATTTAAAACAAGAGGGCCAGGTGGTAGTAGCACATGCCTTTAATTCCAGCACTTGGGAGGCTGAGGTAGGCAGATCTCCAGATTCCAGGCCGGTCTGATCTGCATAGGGAGTTCCAGGACAGCCAGGGCTACACAGAGAAACCCTTTCTTGAAAAACAAACAAAAAAGAAGAAGAGGAGGAAGAAGAGGAGGAAGGAAATGAAAGAAGAGGGAAAGAAGAAGTCTGAGCATGATGGTGCACACCTTTATACTCAGAACTCAGGAAGCTGAGTCAGGAGGATCTCTGTGAGTTCAAGGCCAACCTGGTCTACAAAGAAAAAGAGTTCCAGACCAGCTGGAGCTACATACTGAGACCTTCTCAAAAAAAAAAAAAAAAGAAAAAGAAAAAGAAAAAAGAAAAAAAGAAAAAAAAAGCTAAGGCCTTCTGAAAATTTGGCTCAAAAGAAAAGCAAATATTTGAAATATTTGGCTTGCAATGGCGTGAGGAAATCCTGACCAATAGTCTTTTGGTCTGAGTCCCTGAAACCACCACCTTCAGTGAGACAAGGTCGGGATGGAAATGAGTTACCATTGGGAGCTTTGAGCCACCCGCCACTCAGAGCACCTGATCCCATCACACGTACAGGTGTCTAATGAGCCCTCAGCCCTGTAGTAAGCACACTCCATACACTATCGTCGGTCTAGGAAAAAGAAAGATGCTGATGGAGCCAGAACTATAAGGCGAGCAGAGCAATTCTAGAAACCTATTTACAGCAAAACAGCTCAACACCAGCTCCTGACACATTTTAGGGACTTCAGAGTTTATAAAGGATCTTCCCTTGGTTCTGTGTACCATCATATACGAGGTGAGGTGACTCACCAAGGTCACAAAAGTAATGAGAGGTCTAGCACAGCTTTGCTGCCGCCTAGACCAGGAGCAGATTTCCAGACTTGCCCGCCAGCAGCTCGCGGGCATCCCAACCATGCCCTGGGAGGCTGCCTGTGCTAGAAGGGCGGAGCGGATCCCCGCCTGCGGGCCTGGGCGCTGTCCGCGGTGCTGATCGCTCGCGGCGTCCCCGCTCGCCTATTCGCCTGCGGTGTCTCGCTCGGTTCCTTCCTCAGCTCCCAGCCAGGGCCAGCTCCGAGGATTCGGCTGCCCGCAGGGTGCGGAGGCCCGGATTCCGGGGCTCCCCGAGGTCCCGGGGCTCCCCCTCCCCCGCCCCAGCCGCCAGCCTCCCTCCCCCGCCCCGCCCACGGCCCCTCCCCGCGCGCCCCAGGTCCCTCCCTTCCCCCTTATCTCTCCCGCCCCCCGCCCCCTCCAGCTCGTTCGCCAGTTCCGGTCACGTTGCTGGGTGTTTACGCCCGGAGCCCGCCCGGGCCCCCCGCCTCTGCGCCCCGGAGCCCCCCGGAGCCCCGACCCCCGCGCCCCACAGCCTCGCAGCAGCTGATGGCGCTGCAGCCGGGCCGCGCGCTGCGGATCCCTGAGCGCAGCTAGCGCGGGGGAAGAGCTCTTCCCGATACCCAGCGAGGCCCGGGCCCGGCCCGCCGGCTCCCTCGGGTCCGCAGGTGAGGAGGCCGGGCGGTGGTCGTCGAGGGTGGGCGCTGGCCGGGTGGCTGGGAAGATGTAGAGAGCGTCAGAGCTCAGGTTCCGCCCGGAGGGCTGCGCGGAGCCGAGCACCGCAGCGCGCGGGAGGCGGGCAGGACGCGGGCTGCTGGCAGAAGTTGTCCTCCGCCGCTAGACTCGGCCCTTCCCGGCGCTGGAGGGGAGTCCAAGCAGTCCGCACCACCGCCTACCACCTCTGTCTGCTTTTCGTGTCCTGACTGGTCCCTCTCTTCCCTATGCTCCGAGGTATTCATACCCCTCATCCCTACCCCCACCCAGCGCCCCAGAGGGCTCTAGGAGTCATATTCGAGGCACAAACTGCCGAGCATCAAGTGAAGGGGGGGGGTGAGGGGTCCAGACACCTCACTCCCACGTACCAGAATTCCTAGCAATGCTGAGGTTAGGGTTGTGGGTGCTTAAGTGGAGCGGGGAGCCAGAGTTGAGGGGTGTTTGGGATGAGGGACTTTGGAGTGGGGAGGATCACAAGTCCCTGGAGAATGTGGCTCCGCCACCAGCTTCCTCTCTCTACCTTGCAGACGAAGTCCCAGACATTTGTCAAAGGCCAAATCTTGGTTCCAGACTCGTCCTCAGGAGAGCCAAGGACTTAGTGGTGGTGGCAGAGTAATTATTTTTTAATACGTGTACTTACTTGCCCTGTGATTCCCAGTAAGACTCAATTCATTCTCTCTGCTCCACAATTGGCTGTGTGGTTTGTTTCTTACAAGGGATTCCCAGAGTCCAAACAGCCGGGAAGAAGACTATAGAACACAAGGACAGATCAGATTTCGGGAGACAGAAACTGAAACTGGGTGGAGTGTAGAAAACCATGGCATGGTTACAGGGAGAATTTATCTCGAGGGCAAGAGGTAATATCCCCCCAAAAAAATAGGTTTAGCCTGCAGATGTAAAGTGTGGTTGCCTTATGAGATACTCTATGTTCCAGAGTGAGCACCTACACACTGCAGTTGTGTATATCAGGCAAAGGGCCTTACCTCTCTGAAATTCTATTTCTTCACCTCTGAAGTGGATTATGAAAAGGACCGCCAGTGTAGGGTTAATATAAGTTAATGTGTAAAATGCTGCTGACAGCAGTACTGAGACTTTTAGTGTCCTTGCCTATGCCCTCAGGCCTGGATTTAGGAAGGCTTCGGGATGTGCTTTCCTTTGCCCTGGGCCTCTGAGTCTGAGGGTGAAGAGGAATAAATGACTAAGAAAAATAAAAAAAACTCCTGGCAGTGGTGGTGCACGGCTTTAATCCCAGCACCAGGGAGGCAGAGACAGGAGGATCTCTGTGAGTCTGAAGCCAGCCTAGTCTACAAAGCAATTTCCAGGACAGGTTCCAAAGCTACAGAGAAACCCTGTCTGGAGAAAACCAAAACAAGAAAAAGAACATATGGATTCATTTATTTACTCATTCATTACTCTGCCTCTCCCAGCTCATATATCTGCTTTGGCTATAAGAACAACAACAACAAAGTAAGTTTTGGAGCCATGCATTCTTAAAGAACATTAAGAGTGGTACAGAAATATTTGTTGACCCCACCGATGTCTTCAGCCTCAAAGAGAAAAGAAGCACTGAGAATGAAATGGGATCAAGACAATCAGTCAAGGTGTCAGCAGGGCACACTGAAAAGTCCATGTGATCTGAAGCAAGGGTAGGGCAGAAAAGAACTGGAGAACATGGAGCAGGCTGAAAGGTGGGAGGCAGAGAGATTTAAACATCTTAGGGAAACTTCAAATTCACCCAGGAATGATGACATATGCCTACAATCCCAGCATTAAGGATGCTGAGGCAGGAAAATTGCCATCAGTTGGAGGTCAGCCTGGGTTACATAGTGCATTCCAGTCCATCCTGGACTACAGAGTGAGACCATTTCAACAGCAGCAATAATAGTAATAGTAAAGTAATTAATTAATAAAAATAGTTTCAAAGTTTTAAATTCATTTATTTATTATGTGTACAGTGTTCTGCCTGCAGTGCAGGTCAGAAGAGGGCACCAGATCTCATTATAGATGGTTGTGAGCCGCTGTGTGGTTACTGGAAATTGAACTCAGATCCTCTGGAAAAGCAGCCTTAACCTTTTAACTTCCAAGCCATCTTACCAGCCCCAGTTTCAAACTTTTGGTTAGCAGATACCTTTTCTTATGCAAAAGTTTATCCTAGAAAAGTACATACACACACACACACACACACACACACACACACACACACACACACGATAAAATTTTTTCTCAAAATAAAAGATTAAAAGCAAAAGGGCGTTGGTTGGTGTCTCACACCTTTAATCCCAGCACTCTGGAGGCAGAGGCAGGCGGATCTGGGGTCTCTGTGAGTTCGAGACCAGCTTGGTCTACCGAGTGAGTTCCAGAACAGGATCAAGAAAAAAAAAAAAAACAATACAGAGAAACCCTGTCACAAAAAAAAACAAACAAACAAACAACATCAAAAAGCAAAAGCCACCAAGCGTGGTGACACATACATGCTTTTAATGCCAGGACTTGGGAGATGGAGAGAAGCAGATCTCTGTGAGTTGGAAGTCAGTCGTGGTCTAAACAGAAAGACGCTGGCTCAAGGGCGGTGAGGGTGCACACTTTTAATCCCAGCACTCAGGAGGCAGAGGCAGAAGAATCTCAGAGTTTTGAGGCCTACCTGGTCTACAAAGCTAGTTCAAGCATAGCTAGGGCTATTACACAGAGAAATCTTGTCTGGGGGGTGGGGCTGTCTCAAAGGAAAAAAAAAAAAAAGAGCAAAGCCACCAACCCTACCCTCAGGCATCTAACCCAGATGCTGAATTCTAGAGCTCTGTAGCGCAAAAAGTGAAAGTAGTGGCTGAGATGTCTCAAGTCCAGAGTACCATGATTCTACTCTTCCTAGGGTACTGTCAACCCAAATAACTACAAGAACTAAGTTCCCTATGCCTGTGTCAGTTGTGGGCAGACAGGAAGGGAAGTAGAGACCAGAGGCTAGCAGGGGCTAAGTTACAGGGTCAGGAGGCCAGGGCTCAGAGAGACAGAATTGGTAGGGCGAGTAAGGTGGCTTAGCAGATAAGGGCACTTGCTGCCAAGCTTGATGACCTGAGTTCCATTCCTGGGACTCATAGGAGACAGCATGAATTGACTCTATCAGGTTGTCCTCTGATCTCCCCATGCATGCTCTGGTATGCA
Organism: Cricetulus griseus; assembly: GCF_003668045.3. Classification (NCBI taxonomy): domain Eukaryota; kingdom Metazoa; phylum Chordata; class Mammalia; order Rodentia; family Cricetidae; genus Cricetulus; species Cricetulus griseus. The sequence continues at coordinate 88,065,442 of NC_048600.1, forward strand.
TAAGCTTGCCACATGCTCACATTAATTAATTAATTAATTAATTAAAATTAAAAAAATTTAACTAATGTTAAAAACAAGCAAGTTCGGGGCTAGAGAGATGGCTCAGAGGTTAAGAGCACTGACTGCTCTTCCAGAGGTCCTGAGTTCAATTCCCAGCAACCACATGGTGGCTCACAACCATCCGTAATGAGATCTGGTGCCCTCTTCTGGTGTGCAGATATACATGGAAGCAGAATGTTGTATACATAATAAATAAAATCTTTAAAAAAAAAATTTAAACTCAGAATTGTGCCAGGACCAGACAGTTCCTGTACCAGCTGTTTGGCTAATGGTTGAAGTCTTGAGAATGTGAGACCTTTTCTACCAATCTTTCCAAAGGGAAGAGACACTTGTACCTTCCAGACCCATGAGACATGTGTCAGCTGTGTTTGAATTAACTGTAAACTTTGCCCCTTGTGCCACAGGTCCTTTTTTAATTGTGGGTTTTTTTTTTTAAGATTTATTTATTTTATACATGAGTGCTCTATCTTCATGTATGCCTTTACACCAGAAGAGGGCATCAGATCCCACTGTAGATGGTTGTGAGCCACCATGTGGGTGCTGGGAATTGAACTCAGGACCTCTGGAAGAGCAACCAGTGCTCTTAACCTCTGAGCCATCTCTCCAGCCCCCGTGGGTGATTTTTTTAAAACTGTGTTTTTGTTGTATTTAATTTGTGTGCAGGGTGTGTGTATGTGCATGCAATGACATGCATATGGGGGTCAAGGAACAGCTTGTGGGAGTGGGCTCTCCTTCTGCCATGCTGATCCAGGTCCCATGTCCATTTCATCAAACCTGGTCACAAGCTGCTTTACCTACTCAACCATCTTTCCAGCCCTTAGTGATTTGTTGTTGTTAATGGACTTTTTTTTTTCCTATCGAGCTACAAAATTAACATGGGAAAGAACCAGAAATACCAGGAGCAGAGAATCAAGGCAGACCTTGAGGTGGCGGGGACAGTTGACAGAGGCAGAGGATGTGAGACTCACTCAGCATCTGAAGGCAGGAAATAGACAGAGCTGGCAGTGTCAACCCTCTGGCTGCTGCCGCCAGCCTAAACCACATCTAGGACACAGCTTCTGACACCCAGTGGTCCTAGGACTGCATGTCTGTCGTGATGACCTGCCGGTTGCCTGCCTCAGCCGTTCTGATGTGCTGTGATTGCTGAGCCACAAAGAGTTCCGACTGCTCCTAGTTCCCCCGTCCCATTTCCCCTCCTCCCCTCCCCAAACAATCCTCACAGTAATATCTAAGAATGAAAACTTGCCAAAAATCGTTTGTGACCCAAATTTCTGCCCTAAGAAGAAAGAGCAGCCTGCCTAGTTGGAAACGAATAGTTGAGCCCATCTGGGAAAAAAACAAAAACAGCTGGTTGGCTCAGCTTCTCCTGTGGCCAAGTCCAAGCTCTAGGGCTGTGTGGGAAGGACTTTCACCCCTCATTGTATGGCAATGAGTGGGAACAGACACGTCTCTCTTCCTCCTAGGATAGGCCCACATACCGTCATCTTTCAGATATGCACACAGCACCCACACAGATAAGAGAAGTTGAGAAACTCACCTGGGGCTTGAGATGCTGTTCCATGATAGAGTGTGTATGAGCCCCTAGAGTCACAGACACTTACACATGTGTGCTTGTACACTCCTTGAGGTACACACAAACCCTTTCCTCCCGGTACAGACATACAATTTCACAGGCCTACAACTCATTTGGTTCCCCTACGTTAGGCTGGGGCTATTACTAATACTCTGGGAATATTAGGAAGTCAACCTGACATCTGTTTCTCTTCTATGAGGACCCTTGAGGATATCAAACTCAATAGTGTCTGTCTTTATCCAGTGAATCTGCCCTGCCATCAGTCTACAAACTCCTCCAGATCTACTCACTCGTGCATTCTGCAGATATTTACCAAATAACTCCTAGTTGCTACATACTGTGCTAGGCACTGGGGAACTGGAGAAAAACAAAAGGAGTCCATCTTCTGTTGCTAACAGTCTGGCGAGGGAAACAGATAGTAAACAAGCGTCCCATACACTCATGTGCCAGCAAGTTCATGAAAGAATAGTGAAGAGGAAAGGAAGAGTCTTTTTATTTTCGGATGATCAGAGAAAGGCCCAGAGAAAGCAGCATTTGAATGGATGATTGAAAGGAGGGAATGAGCCTTGAGGTGAGTCTGGTAAGTTACTCCTGGCAAAGAAGACAGTTCATACAGAGAACCCCAGGCGAGTATGTGTAGAGCAGCAAAGAGGCCAACAGTGAGAGAACAGGTGGTGAGGGCAAAGAAAACCAGAGGCAGGTTGTGTAGCATTTGATTAGGACTGGGGTTTGCCCAGTGTGGTGGTACACACCTATAATCCCAGCACTGCATGGGTAGAAACAGGAGGATCACATGTTTGAGGCCCTCATCTGCTACAAAACAAGACCCCAGCCTGGCATTGGTGGCACACACCTTTAATCCCAGCACTCGGGAGGCAGAGGCAGGTGGATCTCTGTGAGTTTGAGACCAGCCTGGTCTACAGAGCTAGTTCCAGGACAGCCTCCAAAGCCACAGAGAAACCCTGTCTCAAAAAACCAAAAAAAAAAAAAAAAAAGACCCCAGCTCAAAAACAAGAAAAGGAGAACAGGCCAGCGAGAGGGCTCAGCAGGTGCAGGCACTAAGGACCTGAGATGAGTCCCTGGAACCCTCAAGGTTGAAGGACAGAATCAGCCGCCTGCAAGTTGTTCTCTGGCCTCCACATGCATGATGTGGCATGTATAATAAATAAATGCAATTGCAAAAAAGATCTGGGCTGTGGTGATGCACACCTTTAATACCAGTGCTCTGGAGGCAGAGGCAGGCCGATCTCTGAGTTCAAGGCCAGAGAAATTCTATCTTGGAAAAAAAAACAAAACAAGGATGCCAGAAAGATGGCTCAGCCGTTAAAAGTTTAGTTGCCAGTACCCATACCTGACAACTCACAACCGCCTGTAACTCCAGCTGCAGGGCATCCAGCAACCTTATCTGGACTCCACAGACATCTGCTCTCACACAAGAACAGAGACACGCATATACACATAATTAAAGCAAATCTTTTTTAAAAGAGAGAATTTGGGATTTGATGTGTAATGGGAAGCATTGGAGTTTTGAGGTAAGGGCAGGGAGATATGACAGACTTATATTTGCTAAAGAGGAGTTGGCTCCTGAGTGAAAAATAATGGGACTGGGTGGAAGCAAGAAGCCAGGCCTCACCGCACTGCCATGGTACCAGTGGAAGTTGGTGGCTTGGACTAGGGAGATAATGCCAAGTGATGGATTTAGGATAGTTTTGCTGTTTAGCCCAGGCTGGCACTCAACTCAAGATGCTCCTACCTCAGACTCCTAAATGCTGTTATTGTAGGCATGTGCTACCACTCTCGGCCAGAGTGATTTTTTTTTTTTTTTTAAATTTCAAGGACCTACCCCTAGATGAAGAACTGCAGACAATCAATGGCTGCCAAGAGAGGGAGAATCGATCTTCTTTAGTGGGTTAGTTATCCAATCCCAGTCAGTCCTAAACACTTATATATAAGAGAAACACTAGCCGGGCGTTGGTGGCGCACGCCTTTAATCCTAGCATTTGGGAGGCAGAGGCAGGCAGATCTCTGTGAGTTCCAGGCCAGCCTGGTCTACAGATCGAGTTCCAGGACAGGTTCCAAAACAATACAGAGAAACCCTGTCTCGAAAAACAGAGAGAGAGAGAGACTGAGACTAAATGGTGTCAGTTTTTGTTTGTTTGCAGTGGGAGGTGGGAATGGTGTAAATACAGTACTTATGTATGAAATTCTTTTAAAAATTTCATTTTTAAACCTGCATTTCAGACCTTTAATCCCAGTACTCAGGAGGCAGAGGCAGGTGGATCTCTGTGAGTTAGTGATCAACCTAGTCTACATAATGAGTTCCGGGATAGCCAGGGCTATGTAAAGAGACTCTGTCTCAAGAAACAAACAAAAAAATGAATTAATTTGTTTTTGTTGTTTTTTTTCGGAGATAGGTTTTCTCTGTGTAGACTTGGCTGTCTTGAAACTTGCTCTATAGACCAAGCTGGCCTTGAACTCAAGAGATCTGCCTATCTCAGTCTCCCAAATGCTAGGATTAAAGGCATGTGCTACCATGACCAGCTAATTAACTAGTTTTTGAAAATCTGCATTTCAAAGCTGAGAAGATAGCTCCATCAAAGAACCTGACTCTAATCCCCAGAGCCAGTATCTAGCATGTACTTGTCACCCAGTGTTGGGGTATAGACACACAGGTCCCTGCGATTTAGTGAGCCCCAGACTACTGAAGACCCTGTCTTTAAAAAAGTGTGTGGTGGTAGAGCTGAAGAGATGGCTCAGTGGTTAAGAGTACTGACTGCTCTTTCAGAGGACCTGGGTTCAGTTCCCAGCACCCACATGGCAGCTCACAACTGTCTGTAATTCTAGTTCCAGAGGACCTGGCACCCATGGCAAAGCACCAATGCATATAAAATAAAAATTAATAAATTAAAAAAGTGGGTCTTCCCACATAAAAAAAAAAGAAGAAGAAGAAGTGTGGAGGGCCTGAGGAACAATGCCAGAGGTTGACCTCTGACCTTGCCCCCCACATACACACACAAAGACATACACTGTAGAGCCTGAGGATATAGCTCATTCTCATTTGGTAGAGTACTTACCCAAAATTCATGACACCTAGATTTTGAGTTCCAGCACTGGTTAAAAAAGGGGGAGCAGGTATGGAGCCTCATGCCTGTAATCCCAGCACTCAGGAAGCTGACACAGGAGGATTGCCATGAGTTTGTGGCCAGTCTGAGCTACATAGAGAGCACCAGGCCTGTGAGGGATACATAGCAAGACCCTCAAAACCAATAATAACAATCATCATCATAAATTAATTAAAATAAATGAAAAAGGTTGGACTGGCAAGATGGCTCAACCGATTAGGGGATTTGTAGCCAAGCCTGCTGGCATGGTTTCCATCCCAGAACCCAGAGAAGTAGTAGAGAACCAACCCCCACGACTTCCTGAGCTCCCCGCATGTAACATGGCATGTGCACATACACAAACACACAAAGTGAGTGAATGCAAAAGAAATTTAAAGAATAAACAGTTATTAACTCACTGTGTCTAAGGATCAGGAGTCTGGTGGGTTTTTTGTTTGTTTGTTTGTTTTGGTTTTGGTTTTTTTGAGACAGGGTTCCTCTGTGGCAAGAGCTATTACACAGAGAAACCCTGTCTCAAAAAACAAACAAAAACCCCAAACCAAACAAACAAACCAATAAGATAAAAGATCTTAGTACAGATAACTTAATACAGTAACTCAGTACTATACTCTTTTCTTTTTCTGTTCATTTCTGTGTCTTACCTTGATCTACCATTCCATCCATCCATCCACCCATCCACCCATCCATCCATCCTTTCATCTATTCATGTCTGTTCTTGCTGAAGCACAGGGCACAGTGATAAACAAAACAAAGTCCCTGCATTCATAAGAATGCAGAAGAGGGACTATGCAAGTGATGGGGTTTCACTCGGTGATTAACGCACATACAAAGGTGAGGGGTGCCAGGTGAGGTGACACTCACCTGTGGTTCCAACTACTGAGGTGGCTGAAGTGGATCACGTGAGTCTCTGAGTTCTAGATGAGTCTGGGCACACAGGAAGAGCCCATCTCAAAAACCAAAGAAGCAGGGAGGGGAGTTGTGGGAAAATGTGGCTACCAGGGAGGTAAGTATGATCAAAGTACACCACGTGCATGGAAGAAAATGCCATAATGAATTCATCGTTTTGTATAATTAATATATAAAAATGGCAGGAGAAACCTCAACAGAACAAACAACAAAAAATAAGATGGAACTCACTTTGTAGACGAGGCTGGCCAATAACACCACCTGGCTCTACAAAAAAAAAAAAAAAAAAAAACCTTATTTTAATTTTATTTTATGTAGCCCAGTGGTGGTGTTGCACAACTTTAATCCCAGCACTTGGGAGGCAAGGCAGAGGTAGGCAGATCCCTGAGACCAGCTTGATATACAAAAGTGACTACCAAGCCAGCCAGGACTGTTACACAGAGAAACCTTGTATCAAAAAGAAAAAAATTTTGTGTGTGTGTGTGTGTGTGCTTTGCTTGCATGTCTGGCTATGGACTAAGACGGCATCAGACCCCCTGAGACTGGAGTTACAAATGGTTGTGAGCTGCCTTGTGGGTACTGGGAAACAAATCCTGGTGACATAGAAGAGCAGCCAGTGCTTTTAACCACTGAGCCATCTCAACAGTCCTTTTTATCTCCATTTGACATCAGGAAAATAATGTCTCCCAGAGGTTAACTTTTGTGCTCAAAGTCAACACAGAAGGTAACCGAAAGAACCAGGATTCAAACTCAGGGCTGTTCCCAGTGTAAACTTTGGGTCCTTTCTTTGATTTGAAGAAACTAAGCACACACCTGCATTCCCAGCTACCTGGGAGACAGGTGGGAGGATTGCATGGTGAGTGTACAAGTTTGAGAGCTCTCTGTGTAATATAACAAGACCCCATCTCAAAAACCAAAAACAACTCTGTGGAACCCTGTCTCAAAAACAAACAAACAAAGGGTTGTCTGGGAAATGAGGCTTGCACCTGCCTCTGAGCGTGGGAGATACTTGGTCACTTTAGTGTCAGTAAGTTTGAAATAGTCTAATGCCGGCTGAGGAGTGGTTGACGGAAATGGGATAACCTGTCATTTCCTCAACATACAGATGGTCAGTAAGCATCCAGTGCTCTCATAGGCCAAAGGGATACCCTATGCCAAAATAAAAGGCCTGCTGGGTCAGGTTAGTGGGGCCAGGCGTGCTAGGGAAGAGAGCCCAAACAGAAGCCTGTGGAAATGGGGTTCTCAGGTGAACCTGCTTGGAGCGGACCCTACAAATGGAAAGCTGTCCATCTTATACCTTGACCTCCCTCTCTCAATATTCAAAGAAATCCCCAGAGTAGGTAGAGTCGGGTCTTTCAGAAGTTTAAAGAAAGCTCAGAATAGTGACTGATGCCATAATCCCAGCATTTGAGAAGCAGAGGCAGGAGGATCTCTGTGAGTTTGAGGCCAGCCTGGTCTACAGAGTGAGTGCCGGGACAGCCAGAGCTACACAGAGAAACCCTGTCTTGAAAATAAAAAGTTAGGGAAGAGGGAGTTGTGATGTAATTTCATAGTATAGTGCTTGCCTAGCATGTGCATGGTGCTAGATGAAATCCCCAACTCAGCAAATTAAAAACAAAAGACACAAAAAACCCACAAAACTTTGGGGAGAGCCACATATAATGGCCCATGCCTGTAGTCTCAGCTTCTCAGAATGCTGTGGCAGGAGGACTGTTTGGGCCTAAGAGTTCACAGCTAGCCTGGGCAACATAATGTAAGCTCTGTTATCCCAAATAAGCAGCTTAAGGAGTGGCCAGCCGAGAAGACATGGTTTCTAGGTCCTGGGCCCCAGAGTGCTTGCGTCCACCTTTGCTTTTCCAGGAAAATGGCCATCATGGAGGAGTCACTGGGAAGAGAGAGCAGGGCAGAGAGAAAGAGGGGACTATGAGTCTGGCCATGAGTAGAATTCAGGTGCAAGCTTTTCTGTCCCCATGTTTCCATGGGATCCACAATGTGGGTCTTATCTCCCATTCTTCCCTATAGAGTGACTCCACCTCCTGCTTCCAGCCCATAGACATGTTAGTCAGCAGCTCTTCAGTTCTTCCTCCCTCCTGTGAGCCAGCCACAACTATGCACACCTGTAACCAAAGCGCTCCAAAGTCAGAGATGGGAATGCGCAGAGTTGGGGGCTAGCCTGGACTACCTATCAGGACCTTCTCTCCCCTGTGATTTGAAGGAGCCCCAGGGCTGAAATGCATGTGGGAGACATAAATGGAACAGATTGCAGGGTTCATCACCTTAGCTCCCTTTTTTATTACTATTAATTAGTTTTTTTTTTATTTTACATCCCAACCAGTTTCCCCTCCCTCCTCTCCTCCTGTTCCTTCACCCCTTCCCCTTTCCCCTGCCCATCCTCTCCTCCTCTGTTTCTATTGAGAAAGGGGCAGACCTCCCATGGGTGTCAACAAAGCATGGCTTATTAAGTTGAGGAAGGACTAAGCTCCTCCCTTCGTATTAAGGCTGGGCGGGTCAATCCAGTATGGGGACTAGGTTCCCAAAAGCCAGCTCAAGCGTTAGGAACAGGCCCTGATCCCACCACTAGGAGTTCCACGAACAGACCAAGCTACACAACTGTCACACATATGTATATAAAGGGCCTAGATCAGTCCCATGCAGGCACCCTAGCTGTCGATCCACAGTCTGTGACCTCCAATGAGCCCAGTTTAGTTGTCTCTGTGGGTTCCCTTGTGATGACCCAGACACCCCCCCACCTAGTCCCCCCCCCCCCCCTCATACAATCCCTCCCTCTCTCCAACAGGATTCCAAGACCTCAGCCCAATGCTCGGCTGTGGATCTCTGCATTTGTTTCCATCAGTTACTGGATAAAGGCTCTCTGATGACAATTAGGATAGTCACCAATCTGATTACAGGAGATGGCCAGTTCAGGCATCCTCTCCACTATTGCTAGGAATCTGAGCTGAGGTCATCCTTGTGTATTCCTGGGAGTTTCCCTGGCAACAGGTTTCTCCCTAACCCTGAAATGCGCCCCCCATCAAGACATCTCCTTCATGACTTGCCCCCTCTGTCCCTCCCCCAACCCGCCCAATCCCTCAAGTGCCCGAGTCCACTCCCCCCCCACCCCCAGTCCACCCAGGAGATCTCTTTGAGCCCTCCTTGTTAACCTAGCCTCTCTGGAGCTGTGGATTGTAGCCTGCTTATCCCTTACTTCACCACTGATATCCACTTAGGAGTGAGGACATGAGTGCATGCCATGTTTGTCTTTCTGGGTCTGGGTTACCTCACTCAGTTTCCTAGTTCCATCCATTTGCCTGCAAACTTCATGATGTTATTGGGTTGTTTTGGGAGTTTTGGGGGGGGACAGTTGGTTTCTCTCTCTCTCTCTCTCTCTCTCTCTCTCTCTCTCTCTCTCTGTGTGTGTGTGTGTGTGTGTGTGTGTGTGTGTGTGTGTGTGTGTGTTTTGTTTGTTTGTTTGTTTGTTTGTTTGTTTTTTCCAGACAGGGTTTCTCTGTGTAGCCTCGGCTTGCAGCGGGCAATGTCGTTGTTTTTTACCACTGAGTAATATTCCATTGTGTAAATGTACCACATTTTCTTTATCCATTCTTTATCGGTTGAGGGGTATCTAGGTGGTTTCCAGGTTCTGACTATGACGAATAATGCTGCTGTGAACACAGTTGTCACCTCCCTTATTTTACCTATGGAAAGCTGAGACCTCAAAGAGGGAGGGAGCTGGCCACGCACGACACATCTAGTGAAGGCTAGACCCAAAGTGATCTGCCTGTCTTTGCCAACTTCTTCTCCACTTGTTTGCCTGTCTGAGAAGCAGAAGAGGCAGGAAAAGGAAGCCAGGGCACCCCTGGGCCTCTGTTTCTTTGACTGTTGTATGGGAATAACAACCTCCCATAGGACATCAGTGTTTGAGAAAGCTAGTAGAGGGAGCTGAGGACGGAGGAATCCTCCCCCTGGAGGCAGGATGACCTAGCGAGAAGGACATCACCAGGGACCTGAAGATGGGGCAAAGCAATGGCCTCTGAAGATGTGGTTTTTATCTTATCTTCCACCCAGGTGGGGCCCAGGCCTGGGTTACCATGGATACCGTGTCCCTGGAGCACCAGATCCAGAGCGTGCAACGCCACATCAGCTTCCTGAAAAAGGAGCAGATGGCCCTGCTTCGAGACCTGCACCTGGAGATCCTGAGGCTGCAGAAGCGCTGCTCAGGTGAGGCTAGCACTCACCCCAGGGCTGGAGCGAGGAGAGGTCCCTGTCACCAGCATGGGTCTGCCTGGTGGGGTGCCCCTCCTTGAGTTCCCGTGAGCCTAATGCCAGTTCTGCAATGTGTCTTTCTGGATGAGAATCAAGACTTGAGGTGGAGTGGTTTCTCAGGATGTGACAGTACATGACTGTCATCCTAATATGGGGAAAGTAGAATTAGGTCTCAGCTGTATTGTAAGTTCTAGGCCAGCCTGGGCTACCTGAGACCCTGTCCTTTACCTGACCCTGCTTCCCCACACCTAAACATTTTAAGGCTGAGGACCCTACTGAGGTAGTGGTTCAGGCTTCCAGGAACCAGTTCCAGGGGATTCCTGTCCTTTTGAGTCACTGTTCATGAGCACCTGTCATCCTTCAGGAAACCCAGGTAGGGAGACACATGTACCGTGGAATAATGGTGAGACAGAGCATAGGGCTTGGAGTGTTGCTCAGGGTGGGAGCACTTGCCCACCATATACACAAGGCCCAGAGTTCTGCACCCAGCCACACACACATAAAGATAAACACACATCAGAAAGTAAGGGACCAACAAGAGTTCAGGATGGTAATCCAGTTTGAGCAAGGTGATGGAGACCAAGTGCCTCCATCCTGAGAGGAGCAAATCATCTCCCTGGAGGCTGAGTAGTATGCAGACATACTGACTGGTGGATGGTCTTGAACATCTAATCTTTCTGCCTCAAAAGTTCTGGGACTATAAGTGTGAGCCACCACACTCACTTCTTCCAATACAGGCTGTTGTGCCAGCAGCTCAAGGGATGTCTCAGTTGGGAGAACCCAGTGTTCAGCTTATCTATTTATTATTTCCTCCTCCCCACTGTGTAGCCCTGGCTGTCTTGAAACTCAGTATCAGGCTGGCCTCAAATTAGCAGAGATCCTCCTGCCTCTGCCTTCTCCAGTGCTAGGATTAAAGGCATGCCTACCACCACCAGACTCTAGTGTTTTGTTTTTCAGACAGGGTTTCTCTTTGTAGCCGTGGCTGTCCTGGATCTCACTCTGTAAACCAGGCTGACCTCAAACTCAGAGAGATCCACCTACCTCTGCTTCCCTAGTGCTGGGACTAAAGTCGTGCCTATCACCACCAGTCTCCAATTTCTTTATTGTGAAAGTGATAAACCAAGACCCAGAAAGAAAGTCATATAATAGTGGCACACGGCCAGGATGATAACCAGCATCTGTGCATTTTTCTGAACGTTCTCTACCTCTCTATTGCCCAGAGGGAAAAACTGAGGTTAGAAGGCTCGAATGAGCCACTCAGCTCCTCACATTAACAGAAAATGTGAGTAGTTTTGACTCAGCCTCCTGGCACACACAGATCCAGTTGCCCCATTCCAGGCTAGGCTCCTGGCCATCTATCTCCCCAGTGACTGGATGGCCCCAAAGGCTACTTTTTCATCACAAGGACAGTATCAGAGGAAAACAGGAAACTTAAAAACCTTACAGCAAGCCAGGCATTAGTGGCACACGCCTTTAATCCCTGCACTTGGGAGGCAGAGGCAGGTGGATCTCTGTGAGTTCGAGACCAGCCTGGTCTACAAGAGCTAGTTCCAGGACAGCCTCCAAAGCCAGAGAGAAACCCTGTCTCGAAAAAAAACAATAAATAAATAAATAAATAAATAAATAAATAAAATCTTACAGCAGATTCTTTCATTTCTTCTTCTTTTCCCCTAATTCTGAGAACCTAGGTTCTTTCATTCTGGACACAGGATAGTTCCCATGACAACCTGACAGGCAGGATTAGATGGCCCTCTAGCCCCCTCTGGCTCTCAGGTGAGCCTGGGCTTGAAGCCTCCTGATTATTGATTAAGTAGATAAAAATAACTCTGGTCTTGTCTGGAACTGCCACTAGGGGAGCTGAGATGACCAGATCAGGCTCTTCTTCCAGTAGGAGGTGAAGAGAAAGCAGAGGGGAAAGAGGAAGGAGACGGAAGGAAAACCCATGAGGGTAGACTCCATGGGAAGCCAGGTGGACATGAAGAACATAGGGCTTGAAAGTAGAAGTAAGTTCAGGCTGATGGGATAGCCTGGATAATAACAAGTGCACTGAGCTTTAAGGGCTAGCCTAGCCCTAAGCTAAATCCTCTGTTTTTTCCCATTGCATCCTGGTGCTAGTCCCTTAGTAAGAGAGGGGCTGTTTTGTTCCCATTTTCCAAATAAGAAAACTAACGCTCAGAGAAGTATCTTTATTGGCCCAGGGTCCTGCCATGTACTGATCTCATAGAATGTTTATATAATCTACGGGGATTCTCATCAGAAGATGAGTAGAGAAAGATGGGGGAAACCTGGCATGGTGGCACACATTTTTAACCTCAGCACTTGGAAGGCAAAGGCAGAGAGTTCTCTGTGAGTTCAAGGCTGGTCTGGTCTACATAGTGAGTTCCAGAAGAACCAGGGCTACTTAGTGAGATCCTACCTCAAGAAATAAAAACAAAGAGGAAGATGAGTGTGTGGGGCCCAGCTGGGACTCTGTCTCCTCATCTCTCAGTCCCGTGGTTAATGGTTGAAAGAAATCAGCCCTTGACGAGTTAGTGGCAGAGCCAAGGTCCCTTAGGACATTTCATAGGCCTTGGAGGAGGGGAGAAATTGGTCCCCAAGAGTCTTAGGGTTGGAGGCATCAGAGGCCTCCTAGTGGCCCCAGGGAGGAGGTTCAGGCTCCGGTCATAGCTAAGGTACTCAGAGCTCTCTGTGTCCCAGCAACAAGTGACTTCCCCAGAGAAGGTACTTCTAGCAAAGCCCCTGGTCCCTAAGAACATTTTGAGGGAAGAAGGACAGACTAAGGTCACGGGCCTGCCTGTGTAGGTACTGCTGGGCAGTATTGCTGGAGATGTGCCTTTTTCTTTCTTTGGGCTCTAAACTTCATCCCTGAAGATAGATAGATAGATAGATAGATAGATAGATAGATAGATAGATAGATAGATAAATAGATAGATAGATAGATAGATAGATAGATATTCAGCTTCTCCTAAGTAGACCCTATGGCTCCTGGCTCCATACCTGGCACACTACCTCCAGTCCTGTCAGAATTAGAACCCAGATCTAGGAGTGCTTAGCATTTTCTGTATCACTGAGTTGTACACCCCTGATCCCAACTCTGAACTCTAGGAGTTGGGGGAAAGGAAGTGGGGCTGAAAATAGTGATCAAACAGTAGCCCTGAGAGACAGGGCATTGAGAACACCAAAAGTGAGTTTAAGAAAAATAAACAGAGATAAGGAGGTGGCTGGACCACCAGCACCCAGGAAGAACTTTTTCCTATACCAGTGACCTTGGTGATGTCATTCCCCAGCTTGGGTGCCCCTGAGAAGTCCCTCCCATTTCAACATCAAACCAAAGCCTGGTACAGCTTCTACCACTAGGTGGCACAGTCCTCTTTAAGCCCTTCTTGTATAGTGGTCAAATGGAGTTTGGAAGACAGCAATGATCTCCAGACAGTAATACCGGTACGATACTAGCTATGAAATTAGTGTCCCTTATGTTCCGTTTGGATAGATTCTGTCCATTTCTGTCACTCCAAGAGCAGCTCTGGGCACCGCAGCATTCACCAATCAATTAAGCTTGCATGGGTCAAGACCCTGTGTGACAAGAGTCCTCCACAACCATCTGACCTGGCAGCAAGCATGCCATCACCCCTTAGGAAAAGGCAAATACTCCCTCATCCCCTACACAAGCCAGGCTCTTCTGCCCGAAGAAGAGGTAGAACAGGTAGTCTCTGTTCGCAAGCCTAGGCACAAAGCTTTTGCTAGAAAGATCTCTGGGCTTGGAATCCCCAGGCCCAGGCTGTACCTTCAGCATGTCTCTTCCCCTTGCTGGGGTGTAAAGTAGCTGTAAGGGTGGGGTAGACGGTGCCTATGGATCTGTCCTTCCACTGAGTTGTACTTTCCTGATACTCACACCTACTTGGCACACACAAACCCCTCTGTTCTCTCCTCCCCAGAACTGACCCATGACCTGGAGATGAGAGAGGTCCAGTCTCACCAGCAAGGTAAGAGAGATAGCTCTGGTCTCTGGTGGGAGGTTCATGAAGCCCAGAAGTTGAGTGTCATCAATTGTGTTGGAAATGTTTTATATATTGCTATGGGGATGGGACACACACATGTGGAAGTCTGAGAACTTTTGGGAGTCAGTCACTTCTCTACTTCTACCACATGGGTTCCAGGGATCAAACTCAGGTCATCAGGTTTGACAGCAAGCACCTTTACCTGCTGAGCCATCTTGCTGGACCAGATTTTGAATTTTTTTTTTTTTTTTTTTTTTGGTGTAAGTCCGCATATAGCAGAAGCTGGTCTCCTGGTCTCTAATTCACTATGTAGTCAAGGTTGGTCTTGAACTCCTCAATCTCCTGCCTCTAGCTCCAAGAGCAAAAAAGGAATATGCCCAACACAGACCTCTACCAGACACAGTGGTATGTACAGACACAAACACATACACTGCACACATGCACACACACATGAAATGAATGCCACAATGAAAATTTAAAAGGAAAGGTTTTTGGTTTTTGTTTAAGTCTCATTAGGGCAGAGCATTGTGGCACACATCTTTAATCCCAGCACTCAGAAAACAGAGGCCGGCAGATCTGTAAATTTAAGCCAGCCTGGTCTACACAACAAGTTACAATACTTCTGGTACTACACAGGAAATCCTGTCCCAAAACAAACAAAAAACAAGGGGTGTACCGAAAGCCCCAGTACTGAGTGACAAGACCAGGTTAAGACCTAATGTAGGTGAAGAGGAAAGGCTGCTGGGTGGCTGGAGCGGTTACCTCCCTGTGACTGGTAGGTCAGAAGATTCTGGTGGTACCACTGGAGAGGCAGGGGTGCCTAGGTCTTCAGCCAGTTTCAGATTCAAGGCCAGCCTGAACTACATGGTTGACACCTGGAGACTCTTCTGTGTTGAGGCAGTGCCTCATTCTGTAGTCCCAAAGGACCTCTAACGCACTGTGTAGACCAGGTTAGCTTCAAATTTGTGGCCATCCTCCAGCCTTAACCTCTCAAGTGCTGATATTACAATTCTTAAGAATTTACAGAGAGGCAGGCGGATCTATGTGAGTTCGAGACCAGCCTGGTCTACAAGAGCTAGTTCCAGGATAGGCTCCAAAGCCACAGAGAAACCCTGTCTCGAAAAACAAAACAAACAAACAAACAAAAAAAAAAAGAATTTACAAAAGGGTCAGTGCGGTGGTGGTACTTGCTTTTAATCCCATCACTCAGGAGGCAGAGGCAGGGGATCTCTATGAGTTTGAGCCCAGCCAAGTCTACAGAGTGAGTTCCAGAACAGCCAGGGCTACACAGAGAAACCCTGTCTCAAAGGAAAAAACAGACAGAAACCTGGACATGGTGATATACATCTTTAGTCCCAGCACTTGGCAAGCAGAGGTAGCTCTGAGCTTCAGGCCAGCCAGAACTGCATGGTGAGACCATTGTTGGGGGTGGGGAGGGGTGAAGAAAGGAAAGGAAAAACAGAAGAATTGACTCCCTGCCATACTGATGTGCTACAGTTCTTACACATGAAAAACTCACAATAGCAAAGATAGCTGGAAACTTTTCAGCTAAGCTGTTAGAAGTCCTGTAGATCAGCTAGGACACACGGGGACTCTTAGGCTTGAGCCTACTCTGTCCACTTCTTCATATGGCACTCACAGACACTTCTTGGTGCCTCTGTCCTTGGAGAGAGGGGACACTCCTCATCCCTGACACTAGATGAAGAGTTAACATAACTACAGCACTTTGACCACTACTAGCTTTCCTCTGAAAGGGCTTTTGGGGTCACCAGAACTCAAGCCACTACTCTGTAAGAAACATAGATAGCCTCTTTTGCATCTGTGCCAAATCCCGAGTGTAGATGGGGAGCAAGGTCCAGTAGGAGGGGTCCTCAGCTCTGACTCTGCATGAACACCTAGAATCACTTCTAGGGACAATTCCAGGGGTTCCAATTTAAACAGTCTTTGATAGGGCCTAGGAAACAGCGTATGTTAAAGCTCTTTGCTTTGTTCTGACGTGTATCTATGGTTAACTCCTGCTGTAAAGGCAATGGCAAAAACTAGACTAGTCAGCAAAAAGAACTCAGAAAATGGGGTATGTGTTCCGTGAAAGAAAGGACATCCACCACCAGGAAAGGACACCCACCACCACCTCCTGGGCACACCCACAGCTTTTCAGCCCCTGCTCTTAACATGTCTTCCTGTCACAGGGCTTTTGGACGCACAAACTGTTCCTCCTCCCGGAGTACCCTTCTCCGGGGGAGGAGCTGCTTCACCCTAGCTCTTGAGCTCTGGAGCTTTTCCTTCTTTGATGGCATCAATCCCCCTTAGAATCAGAGCATTAATTTGGCTTTCTGACACGTGTCAACACTGGCAACCTGACTTGCTCATGGTTACTTTACTGCGCTGTATGCTTCCGGAGAACACGGGCATATAGGCTCAAGACCCAACAGATTGCTTACAAATGAACGATCAGTTAGGGAGGGTCTTTGCGTTTAAACCCAAGAATTAGAGGCTAAGGGTAGGTCAGGGGTAAGGTCCCTGTGACTGAATTTTCAGGCGGAAGGGGACGGGGGGAAGGAGCTGCTGGGCCAGCTGAGTTATGTTTCGCGCCCTTGGAGGCATCATCGCCCCTTTATTCTCCCTTCTCTACAGAAGAGGCGTCTCGGGAACTGGAGAGCAAGTGCCGAGCGCTAGAGTCTCAGCTGGAGGCGCGAGCCGCTGCCAACGCGGAGCTGCGGAGGGAGGTGGCGCAGCGGGAGGCGCTGGTGTCTGCGCTGCGCTGCAGCCTGCGCTCGGAGGAGCGCCGCTTTCTGGAGGAGCTGCGGCGCCGCAGCCACCGTGCCACCGTGCTGGGCACCGAGCTGCAGAAGCACACCGAGGCGGCCGCCTACCTCTCCTGCCAGCTGCACGCCGCACGCCAGAGACTGCAGGCCCCGCGCCCTGGCGCCACTGCCGCCGAGCCCCGGCCCCGCCGACGCGCACAACGGGCCCGCCGCCCTCCCGAGGTGGTTGCCAAGGGGCCGGGCCGGGACTGGGCGACCTGGGACGACGCCGATCCCATGCCGGACCCCGCGCTCTTCCTATACCCGCGGAGGCCGCCGCGACCCAGCGCCCGCGGTCCGCGCCCTCTGCCACGCCAGGAGCTGCGGGACCAAGACGCCCCGCACCCCGTGTCACACCAGGAGCCTCCGAACCAGTGCGGCACACACCCCGAGCCCACTGAGAGGTCGGATGCCATGCCCAGCGCTCTAGGGGATCCTGAGTAGGCGCAAGGCAGGCAGTGGCGACTGGGAAGGCAGGCCCGGCTGGGCGGGATCAGGAATGGGGCGGGGTCCAGCCGGCAGATCCGCCCCAACTCCTCCACCCACTAGAGCTGCCCCCGCTTGTGTGTTTCCCCAGATGAGCTACCCGCTCCAGAGCGCACCTTTTTTTGTGGTGGACTGGCAGTAATAGCCCTTATCCGGGTCCCACCCAGCCCCTGGGAGGGGGAGGGGCGGAGTCTTGTCTGTCCCTGGAAAGCTGACAATCCCATGTAGGGCGGGAGAAGGCTGGGTCTGCCTACAGGAAGGAACACGGTGGCACTTGGCACCGCTAGGCCTGCAAGCTCCCCTTTCCTGCTTTCTCACCTTTCTCAAGCCCTGCCCAGCCTTGTACTCGGGAGAGGCTAGTTTAGGAGCTAGCTCCTGTACTTGGAAGTAGCTACTCCCCACCACACCCCACTGATAAGTCCTTGAAGGTGAGCAGGGAACACTTTAGAATCTATTTCAGAAGTCACGTCCTCTCAGAGCCGCTGGGTTCCTGGTGGCAGTTGACTTACAAAAAACAGTAAGCATAGACTCTTGGAGCGGGTCGTGGAAGAGGAACTGCTTGGTTCTTCCCAGGTCTGCCATGCAGGGGTGCATAAGCAAGCTGGGGCTCAAATTTTGGCAAGGCCTGAAGGGTCTTTCACCCTTCCGTTCTTGGGGCCGCCTCAGAGACTTCCCAGTCCTGTTATAGGTGCTAATCTTGCCCAGCTTCCCAAGCAGCTGGCTGCACCCAGAAGCAGGAAGGAGGGCCTGGCCTCTTGGAAGTGGCAGCTATCCATAGAAATTTGATTTTGCTGGGGAGGAACGTGGAGACTGGTTAATCCTCGGCGGTGCCCAACCCTGGAAAGGCCCCTATAGAACCTGCTGGTGGTGGGGTGGGCCTAGGCTCTCCCTCTTAGTTGGGAGTGGCAAACGGAGAACACAATGTTGACATCTTCCCCTTCTTCCCAGTCCCCTTTACTACCAAAGGCAGGAAGAAGCTTCAGTCCAGCTCATCATAGACCCCATACCAGAGCCCCACTCCATCACTCTTGGTCTGACCTGCATTGAGTTCTAAGTGCCTGTGAGGTCTTCCCTGAGCGGGGATGCCTCTCTTCACTCTGACACTGGGCCCCTAGCAGGTCCTGGCCCTGACTAAGGTACATCACATTGTGTGTGTCACCGGAGGTCTTGAGGTGAGCCTCTGGAGTTGACAAACTTCTCCAGTCATGACCACCAGACAGAAAAAGAACTTTTGGTTCATACTGTCCACTCTAAGAAGAAGCAAGAATCTGACAAGAAGCAGAAGGCAGTGAGCACATTGCAACCCAATTCTGCACACAGGCCCCTCCCCGCTCTTCCCTCTCTAAAGGACAGCTGAGGCCACTGAGCAATAACCAGGGCTGAGTTGTCTAATTCCTGGGAGTTGGATGGAAGAAGTAGAATCCTGGGGTCCCTACTAGGGCCCCCAACTGCTGCTCTTCACTCCAGTGGCAATATCTGTACCATTTATCTCAATTTTGTGTGACTCACTACCCTATCCTGTCACACTCCTCACCTGGAACCTGCCTGTGTGAGGGACTCCGTGTGCTCCCTTAAAGGTACCCAAAAGCCAATGGGAGGGGTACTCTTTCTCTGGGTACCTACACAGATCTGTATCTCTTACAACCATATTTTTGGGGTGAACAGGGTGACTTTGTTGGTTTTTCTAGAGAGTCCTTTCTCATCCCATTCATCCACTGAAAGCCATAGCTACCCCGACTAGCTTCCATTTAAACTATAGCAATAGCCCTCTTCCTTTCCCCTTCTGGGCACCCAGGATGTTCAGCTCGTTCCATCACACCCCATCCCCAGGGATCTGATAGTAACCTGACTGTCTTTCCTCAAGTGACCCTGTCAACATCTTCCGAATCCTGTTCCTCTTCCAACAGCCAGAGATAATGATACTTTTTTGTGGGGTGCTTGAAGATCTCCCAGATGAAAGGATCTAAGGGCATCTGACTCCCGGTCGAGATCTTGGGGTTGGGGAAGGAAATAATTCGACTCTTGCAGCAGTAAGGGAATGATAAGGGGGCCTAGACAGATACAGGGTTCCAGTGTTAACAGGATACCCCTTACCCCTTCCTCTTCTGGAAATAATAGAAGGCTCCCTTCAGGGGTCTACAGACTAAGACTCCCTCAGCCTTCACGGTCCAGAACAGGCCATGCTCTTTGCTTCCACCCCTTCCTGGACCTGGCTACAGGAATCCACCTGGTCAAAGGAAAAGTACCAGTGTGGACCCAGGAATGACCTGGTGGTCAAGAAGGGAAAGACCATTTCATTTCTCTTTGCTGTATACATCCCCATTGGGAGACTGAGATGATTCACTCATAGGGGAGAGGACTCCTGCCACAATTTAAGTATAGACAGACCCAGAAGGAAAGACTACATTGCAGTCCTACGTTCTAGAAGCCATCCAGGAATGAGTGAGCAATTCAGTGTGAGGCTCTGTACCCTTTGTCCCTGTGTCCTTGCCAAGGCAACCTGTACTGTGGGGGACCAGTTCTGCCCTAAGATAGGGTAGCTCATCCTTATACAAGCTGCAGAGTAGAGTTGTCCTGGATGGAGATGGGAGGGAAAGAGGGCAGAAGGAATGGAGCATCTTCTCATTTAGGGGGCCAGGCGTCTCCTAAGCACCCTTTCATAGTGATGTGCCAGCCTCGAATGGGAGACGTGCAGGGCAAACGGATCCTGCTCCAAATTCTCTGTTGGCTGCGCTTTTTAATCCAATGCTTTTCTGAGTGTATTCACTCATCTACAGAAATAGAACCCTGTGCTTTAGGGGTGACTATCATGCCTTATTCTTAATAAAATGTTTGGAAAACATGTAAGTCCATTCTCTTGCTGGAAGTGGTGTTGCTTACCTACCTGTGTGCCAGCAAATGTAAAGTAGGGAGTTACATATTCGAGGGAGACGATAGCTTGGAAATCAATGGATAGGATGAACCAGATGCCTGATACCCAAGAGCACACACAAATATGCTCTTCAGGGCATAAGTTGCTTGCTGAGGCTTTGCTAAGGCCTGCTAGCTTCTCATTGCACCCCCAACCTGAATAAACATTGAATGAGATCTTGGATGAGAGATTTCCTAGAAAGGGATAGGTTAGGAGGATCCCCTGCCTAAAACTGTTCATTGTTCTGGTCTAGAAAGAATCCCAAGGTTTTGACGTATTTGGCCACCCATGTTGTTCTCCGTCTGATAGAACTGCAAGAAGCCCAGCATCACAGAGACAAGCCCTTTCTCATCCGCTCCTAATGGGTGTTATCCTATGACCCCAGCTTCAAGAGTTCAGCACATCTGGTACTGTGCTTTCAACAAGAGTAAGCTCTGCACCCTGAGCATGAAAAGGACATGGTTTTTACATGCAACCCTCCCCTCCTGATAATTGAAGCCACTTCACATTGCCCATGTAAGGTCAGTCACATTCACAGGGTTGAAGATGGACCCAGGAGGCACTCCAAGCCAATTAATTAGTCAATCATAGGCCTTTCATTGAAAGTCACACACTCCAAGCTGGGTGTCGGTGGCACACACCTTTAATACCAGCACTCGGAAGGCAGAGGCAGGCGGATCTCTGTGAGTTCAAGGCCAGCCTGGTCTACAGAGTGAGTTCCAGGACAACCTCCAAAGCAATACAGAGAAACCCTGTCTTGAAAAAACAAACAAACAAAAAAAGAGAGTCCAGCTTGCAGGACTGTTGATAAGAACAAACTCCTGGGCAGCTGTGGTAGTGTGTGAACTTGGAGGCATGGTAGGTCACTTGTCACCACAAGGGTGAAGGTGTCCAGAAAAACGAGGAAGTGGCCTGGGGATATGGTGCAGATTGCTTGCCTTGCATGCACAAAGCCTGATGTTAGAGCCAAAGCACCATGTAAACTGGGCATAGTGGCATATGCCTATAGTCTTAGTACCCAGTACTAAGTACTAAGTAGATCACAAGTTCAAGCTCATTTTCCACTACATAGTGAATTTAACATCCCTCTGCTACACAAGGTCCTGTTTTTAAAATGGGGTGGGTTGCTCAGTGGTTAAGGTCAAGTACTGTTCTTCCAGAGAACCCAAGTTTGAGTTCCAGCACCCATGTTAATTCCAGCTCTACGGGATCTAACACCTTTTTCTGGCCTCTGCAAGTACACAGCATACATAGTCATACACATGAATAAAAAATAAAAATAAATAATAAAAATATTTTTTAAAGGTGAAATGAGGAGATACCTGATAATGGAGTGATCTATAACCACAGGTGTCTGAAATCCCTTATATCCCTGTCCACATTTTCTTTTTTCTTTTGTGTATGTTTTTAATTTATTTATTTACTATGTATACGTGTTCTGCCTGCATGTATGCCTGCAGACCAGAAAAGAGCACCAGATCTCATACAGATGGTTGTGAGCCATCATGTGGTTGCTGGGAATTGAACTCAGGACCTCTAGAAGAGCAGCTAGTGCTCTTAACCTCTGAGCCATCTCTCCAGCCCTGTTTTGTTTTGTTGTTTGCTTGTTTTTTTGAGACCAAGGGTTTCTCTGTGTAGCTTTGAAGCCTGTCCTGGAACTCTATAGACCAGGTTAGCCTTGAACTCACCTCGATCTACCTGTCCCTGTCTCTGCCTCTGCCTCCCATGTGCTGGGATTAAAGGTGTGGGCCAGCACACCCAGCTCACATTTGTTTTTTTAAGTCAACAAGATTGATTTGTGGGTTTTTCCTCCTCTTCTTCTTATCTTCTGGGATTTTGAATCTAGAGCCTGACATATGTGCTCTACTAGTGAGCTATGGTCCCACACCATTTTAATTTAAATTTTTTATTACTATTAATTTTTAATCAGTACTTATGGTGGCAGGTTTGGGTTTTTGTTTGTTTGTTTGCTTGTTTTTGCCTTGAGTCTGGGTGTCACTGTGAAGCCCAGGCTGTCCTGGGACTCTCATGTCCTTTGCCTCTGCTTCACAAATGCTGGGATTATAGATATGCACCACCACCAACCAGCTACTTTAATTAGTTAGTTAGGCTTTTAGTTTTTAATTACTTTTTATTTTTTATTTGAATTATAAACAAGATTGTTTGACATGTCAATTCCAGTTCTCACTCCCTCCCCTCCTAGTTACTTTTTAAATATGAGTGTTTTGCCTGCATGTATAATGCAGCACCTGTGTGACCCACAGAGGTCAGAAGAGGGTACTGGATCCCCTCAAACTGGAGTTACAGATGTCTGTAAAATATCCTGTGGGTTCTCTAGTGCTTTTAACTGCTGAGCCACCACCCCCTAGTTAGTAGTAGTAACAGATGTTATTGTTTGAAACAAGGTCTCACGTAATCCCAGGCTGGCCCCAAACTTGTCATGTGACCCAAAATGACCTTGAACTCCTGATCCTCCTGCCTCTGTCTCCCAAGTGTCTGGCTATTGTTGTTAGACATGAGAATTAATATGCTTCCTGGGCTGGTTCCAAACTCTTAGGCTTAAGTGATTCACCCACTTCTGTCTCCTAACCACCTGGGACTTAGGGCTGCATACCACAACACTCAGCTTCCCCTTGTTATTTTAAACTCAGTTCTCTGCTTCAGTCTCTAGGACTCAGGTGGACTAGGAAAAGGATCTGCAGCAAGTCCAAAGAATATAGCCCAGGCCTCTGTTCCTGGTGCCTAGTCTCTAGGAAGGGTGTGGTCTAGAGAAGGTAAGGCTCAATCATGGATAAACATCTGCCCAAGACTCTTAGGTGTCAACTAGAGCTTGAAAAAAAACATGGGAGGAAGGGCGAGAAGGGACTGGTTTTAGGGTTGACATCTGATGCCACCAGGTGCAGGGGCTACCGTTCAGAACCACAGTTTGAGGTGGAAATGTGAAAAGTCAGCATTGGATAACTTTCAGAGATCATCAAATAAAACGTAACCCTCTCATTTTACACATGGGGGAACTGAAGCCTAGCGTTTCTCCCTGCTGTCATCCTTTCCTGGCAGTTCATCTTTTCTTCTTAATCTCAACTTCAAACCCAGACATCAGGGGGCTCATCCTGCAGTGAGGTGGGATCCAACCTCCCCTCTCCAGGCATCTGGGGAACTCCATTGGCAAAGAAGGGGAGAAGTGGGCAGGGCCAGATGAGTAGGTGTAGCCATCACAGCAATAATGAGGAAGGTGGGAGGCTTTGAGAAGTTTAATTATGTGGGCCAGGCTTTAATCTAAATCAACCTCCCTCTACAGCATGCTTGTGTGGGGCCCCCAAACAGGGAAACCAGGGAGCCAGGCATCCCTAAAGCAACCCAAAGAAGGAGTTGTGTGTTAGGATTGAGAAGAACAGGGGAAGGTAGCCACAAAGGATAAGAGACAGACCCCAGGCTGCTGACCAGTAGGCCCTGCAGATAATAGCCACGAGAAGGCTAAGTAGAAGGGCTTCTTCTTCTCCTCCTCCTTTAGACAGGACCTCAAGTAGCCAAAGCTGGCCTTGAACTTAACTATGTATCTTAGGTAGATCTTGAACTCCTGATCCTCTTGTCTCCACCTCCCAAATGCTGGGATCTGAGGTGTGCACCACCACACCTGGACACCTGGGATAGGAAGGGAGTTTCTGTTGGCAGCCTGTGTGGACTGAGGCTGATGGGCCTCAATCCAGAATTATGAAAATGATCCAAAGCTCTGGACAAAGGTCAACAACGCTCAGCACACAGAGGAAATATCTGCAAGGAGGGCTAGGTATTATAAACACTGGTGGAGATCAAAGGTAGCACTCTGAAACAGCAAAATTTCCCCAGTCTTGTGGAACCCTCAAGACATTCCCTGGACCTAGATCATCCATTTGGGCCACAAGCATGTTAAGTACCTAACTTGCATCAGACTCAAGGAATATGCTTTGGACACCCAGAGGATACCACGAGACCCTGTCTCCAAGAGGGAAATCCCCTGGTTTGGGACTGGAGAGAAGAAGGCTCAAGAGCCTTTGTGGCTTTTGGAGGGAACCCAGGTTTCATTCCCAGCACCAACAAGGTGGCTCACAACCATCTGTAACTTCAGTTCCAGGGGATTAGACAGTTCCTGCATGTCCTGCTACCTTCACAGACAAGACATACATGCAGGTAAAGTACCCATACACATAAAATAAATTGAAAATAAATAGTAAAGAAAAAAACTGTTTTCCTCACTCAAGAATTAGACACTCCAGTTTGGCCAAGACAGTTTTGGTTTATGCCTTTGGTGCCAACGTTATTACTATTGTTATTAGTTTGAGACAGAGTCTCATAACATCTGGGCTGACCTCAAATTTTCTAAATGGTGAGATGTGACTCTAACCACAGTTGTATAGGATGGATAAAGTTCTTCAAAATCCTAGAATTTCCTGGCAATAAACCAAGTACTCATCAGAGGCTAGTTAAAAGGATTGAGGCAAAATTACATACTGGGCTGTTACTCAGCATAAAATGGATCTCTAAGACATCTCTTTGCAGATTGATATGGGGCAATCTTCGCAATCTTGCTAGGATGAAAAACAACCAGGGTGCAGCTGATGAACTGGCTCCGTGGGTAAAGTGTTTGCCACCAAGTCTGAAGCCCTAAGTTTGATCCACCAGAGCCACATGGTGGAAGGAGAGAATTCACTTCTACAATTTGTTCGCAGATATCCACTAGTGCCCCCCAACAATAAATAAATGTAACAATTTTTTTTAAATCAGGGTAGAGACTGGGTGCCACGTGTTTGTCTAATAAAAAAGAATGCTGAGGTGATGGAGAGATGGCTCAGCAGCTAAGAGTATTGGTTACTCTTGTTTTGATACAGGGTCTCAGTATATAGCCTTGGCTGGCCTGGAACTCTCAGAGATCCATCTACCTCTGTTTCCCTAGTCCTGGGAGCAAAGGCATAGGCCACCATATCTGACTGCACTGGCTGCTTTGCAGAGGACTATGTTTCTTGTCCCAGTACCCATATGGTGGTTCACAATTGTATAAGTCCAGTCCATGTGAAACACCCACACACATAAATAAATAAATAAATAAACTAAAACAACCCTTTAAAAATAAAAAAAAGGGGCTGGCAGTGGTGACACATGCCTTTGATCCCAGCACTTGGGAGGCAGAGACAGGTGGATCTCTGTCAAGTTCAAGGCCAGCCTGGTCTATAGAGCTAGTTCCAGGACAGCCAGAGCTCTTACCCAGAGAACCCCTGACACACAAAAAAATTTAAAAAGGGAATATATAGAAAAAAAAATATATATATACATATATATACATACATCATTGCATATATACAACTTTATATGCTATAATCTCCAGAAGTAACTTGGGCTGCTTGGATGGGAGCCAAATATATATATATAATATATATATATATATATATATATATATATATCCTTGATTTGATTCTCTTTTCTCAACCTCTCAAGTGCTGGGATTTCTGGGATTTCAGGTGTGCACCACCATGCCCGATTGGTGTATGGTGATTTTTGTTTGTTTGAGACAAGGTCTCCTGAAGCCTTGGCTGACCTCTAATTCACTATGTAGCTGAATTTCTGATCCTCCTGGATCTGCCTCCCAAATTGGAGTGCTGGGATTACAGGTTTGTACCACCACATCAGTTTTTATTCCAGGCTCAGTGAGAAACCAGGGGTTCCTGTGTGCTAGGCAAGCACTCCACCAGCTGAGCTGCATCCCTAGTTCTTAAGTTTTTGGTTTTTTTTACTTTCTGGAGTTTGAACATAGTATCTATTTAAATTTCTAAGTAAAGACAGGTGTGATGATGCATTCCTGTAATTCTAGCACTCAGAAGGCTGCAGGAAGATTGCTGCAGTTTCAAGGCCAACCTTGTTTATGTAGTAAATTTCAAGCCAGCCTACACTACAAAATAAAACCCCTTCTCAAACAATGCAAAGAAGAGCCCCCTCCCAGAAGCACTTACTGTGTGCCCTGAACACTCAAAACAGCTTTGTCTAAAGGCCTTCATTATGCAGCCTTGCACATGGCATTGTGCTTGGAACTTTCTGGGTCAGCATCTGCTGTTTTGTTTGTTTTGTTTTGGTTTTGGTTTTTTGAGACAAGGTTTCTCTGTGCAATAGTCCTGGCTGTCTTGGAACTCACTCTGTAGACCAGGCTGGCCTTGAACTCACAGAGATCTGCTGGTCTCTGCCTCCTGAGTGCCGGATTAATGGTGTGCCACCACGCCTGGCTAACAGCTGGGATTTTTGCATCCCTAAACTCTTGTAATCTGTGTCTGAAAGAATGAGTAAAGTATGAGTGTTAGTATTATGCACTTTTCAAACTGTGTTGATAACCACTGTCTGTTCCTAACAGTTAGGTGAAGCTAGATAGATGGGTATTTTTATCTGATAAAGAAAGCACTTTAGCGCCGGGCGTTGGTGGCACACGCCTTTAATCCCAGCACTTGGGAGGCAGAGGCAGGTGGATCTCTGTGAGTGAGTTCGAGACCAGCCTGGTCTACAAGAGCTAGATCCAGGACAGCCTCCAAAGCCACAGAGTAACCCTGTCTCAAAAAAAAAAAAAAAAAAAAAAAAAAAAAAAAAGAAAAAAAGAAAGAAAGAAAAAAAGAAAGCACTTTAAGCCAGGAGGTGGTGGGGCACACCTTTAATCCCAGCACTCGGGAGGCAGAGGCAGGTGGATCTCTGTGAGTTCGAGACCAGCCTGGTCTCCAGAGTACCAGGACAGGCTCCAAAGCTACACAAAGAAACCCTGTCTCAAAAAAACAAAAAAAAAAAAAAAAAGAAAGAAAGAAAGAAAGAAGAAAGAAAGCACCTTTGGGTTGGAGTGTAGGTCAGAGGTAGGGTGTTTACCTGGAATGCATAAGCCCTATTTTGACCCCCAACACCTGAAAAACAAATAAAAGACAGGACAGAGAGTAAGCTAGAAAGATGGCTTGCTGTTAAGAGTGCTTGCTGCTCTTCCAGAGGATCCAAGTGTAGCTCACAACCAGTTGGAACTCCAGCTTCAGGGGACCCAATACTCTCATCTACTTCCATGGGTGCAAGTGCGCGCACGCGCACACACACACACACACACACACACACACTCACACACACACACACTCACACAGATACACCTGTGGCAAACACACATACAGGGCATATACACATACATATAATTAAAAATAAATCTTTAAAAATAAAAGAAACAGGGCTAGGCAGGCGGCTCAGTCAGTAAAGTAAAAAGCCATCATAAGGGATGATTCCCTAGAATCTCAGCAGTGGGGAGACCAAAACTGGAGAATCCCTGGGACTTGTTAGCCAACAGGCCAATTTAACCAACTGCTGAGCTCCAAGTTCAGTGAGAGACTTTATCTCAAAAAATAAGGTAAGGTGAGGGCCACACATACTGAATAAAAAGGTAATGGAAGTTTTTAAAAAGGTAAGTTGGAGAAACAAGGCAGGCGTCTGACCTCCACTAGGATAAGAACACACAAACACACAGCAGCACACCTGAGATCCAGGGATGATCACGAAATGATTTGCTCCAATTCACCAAAAGAGACAGATAAAGTTACTAGGGACTGACTTCCAGTCCAGTTCAGTGGTAGGTTCATATACCACCTTGCTCTTGCTCACAGCTTCCTTTTGTTTTTGTTTGCTGTGTGTTTTCCAGACAGGGTCTTCACTTCTTTCATTGCCTTCTGAGTGCTGGGATTACAGATGTAAGCTCTGTGCTGGGTTCCCTTCCTGCCTGCCTTCTATGTACATGTAGCAATAGAGTTTTCCAACTTACTCGTGCAATAGCCTGAAATCACTTCTTCCTAGTCCTGTTTAACTCCCTCACATAACAGCCGAAAGGATCTTACATCCTACCATTTCCCTTCTCTCTTCCTCTTAATTGGAAGTTTCCTTTTTCTTCAGCTGCTACAGTTTTCATCACCTGCGCTCTAGGGCAAAGTGGATTTCCTATTTATTTTATTTTGACAGTGTGTTACGATGTAGCCCAAGATGATCTCAAACTACAGATCCTCATGCCTCAACCTATCAAGAGTCTGTGCCACTTGGATTTCTAAATCTACTTGGCTTTGCAATTCATACAAGGGTGTATGTAGACCCCTTCCATCTCAGCTACAGCTTCCCAGGTGCCATTAGATCCCAGCAAGTGTAAAGAAATTGCTTAGGTGTTTCACAAAAGTCCCCCACACCCACCCCCGCCTGCATCTCTGCCTGAAGAACTGTCTGGCAAGACCTGGCTCAAATTTCACCTCTGGAACTAAGGTGAATTCTCTCAGTGGTAGAGACACCCTCACCATGCCAGAGGTCCTGAATTCAGCCCTCAGCAAGGCACATACAAGTCATCCCTTCAGCAACCTCTGACTTCACTCCGTATTCCCCACCCAACCAATCGAACAGAAAAATAGAAACTAAAGTCAAGACGGATCTGTAGATTTAGATTGATCCGGGCCTAAAGCTGTTCTCTTAGGTGACCTTGGCCCTCAGCGTCCTTCATTATAAACCAAGATACTGGTCTGGAAGTGAGAACCTATCTAGTGTGCGGGGATGGAGGAGGGGGACGGCGGCTGGAAGCGAGAATTCACCTACTGTGTTACAATACCGATAGGGGAAAAACCCGTGGTGCTCAGTACAAGTTTTGATAGTCTGTTCCTGGCACTTTATGCTCATTTGCAACCCTCACCCTGCCTCTGGTACCTTCCTCAATAATCCAAATACACTCTAGTCCCTTCCCTTCAGCAGTTAAGAGCCCACTCGGTGAGGAGGGCGCAGGGGGTCGCGATAACAACGCTGATATACCCGGCGCGGACTTTTGGCAGATAGGCAATAGGAAGCGCAGGGTCATTGGGAGAGGGGAACAGTGAGCGAAGGCAGTCCTGCTCGAGTCTCCACCCAAGGTCACGGCGCCCGCCCAACGGGCGGCGAACCGAGGAGACGTCTCCCGGAAGCCCCGCCTCACCAGGGGGCCGAGGCCTCGCTCCTTTGAGCCCCGACGCGTTGCCTTTAAGGCTTTAAGGCTTTAAGTCCACCGTATCGGTGGACTGACAACGGAGCGCCTCGTGTTTTGTCCTTCGTCGGCCGCCGTGGGCCGGCCGGGCGCGAGGGCGGGGCAGGGGAGCCGCGGCGGGGTCAAAGGCTGCAGCGCGCACCACGTGGGCCGGTGACTCCGTCCTTCCCGCAGCGGCCGCGGCGCGCAGGGCACTTGGGTTAGTGGCGCGGCGTGCGGCGCATACAGGCGAGCCGGACGCCCGCTCCCGCCATGGTCATCAAGACGGACGAGTTGCCGGCCGCCGCCCCGGCCGACAGTGCCCGGGAGCACGGCTCGCAGGCAGGCGGCAAGGGGCGACCGAGCGCGGCTGGTGAGTGGGCCGGGGCCAGGGGCAACTGGGCCGGGGCCCCGGTCGAGTCGAGCCGGAGGGTTCGGGACTCGGCGTGGACAGCCGTCTTCCCTCCGCGTCCGTGTGGGCGGTGCGCTGGGCCGCCCCCGCGCTGAAGGTCACCTTCACTGGCACCCCCGGCTACGACCCGAACTTCGCACGTGGGGTTCGTGGAAGGGCAGCTACGGCGGACACACGCGCGCAGGATCTCGGGGACACGTGCGCGCACACGCGGTTTGATTTGAGGGTGCGTCGCCGCCGCAGGCCGATGGAGTCGGCGGCCCCACCCCCTCTGCGCCCCGCTTGGGGAGCCCTCGGGGCTGGGGACGCTGACACTTGCGGCCCAGCCTCCTTCTGGTCCCTCTCGTCCTAGACGTTCCTGTGCGGCAGAGCTGCAGCCCAATGAGTGAGGCTCTTGTTTGGAGCTGCCCAAACTTGGACTGTGGGGAGAGCGCAAGTTGGGGTGTATGTTTTGTGGGGGTGTCTCTGGTACACTCTTAAGACAAGGGCTTAACCCCGGGTCTTCGGGCTCCGGTCTCTATTCTTTTAGTAACTGGCCTCCACTTCATTTGGGGGTTGGGGCCCTGCCTGTATGAGGGGGGCAAAGCCTGGCTCTTTGGCTGGGGAGGTGTTTGTGCCTGAACTTGATCATTAACCTGCCTTATTGCGAAAAGTGGGTCAGACCAGAGCTGCTGTTTTTTAAGGCAAAGGTCATTAGTGTGGAGTGGAGCTCCCAGCTCTCCCCCGTGGGGGCTGTGTGGTAGTGGCTTTGGGAGTGGCCGAGGCTTGTCTAGGGGTGGGGCCTACTTCGCTGGTACTTCGCCTGTGTCCTTTTTGTTATTTTCACCACGTCTCAGACTCCAGCCTTGAAGCTGGAAGCCCCTTCCTAGGCCTCCTCACTTTTCCTCAGGGCCAGACTGGTCCTTTCCACCCAGGATGTCAGTGGGAGTGCAGGGCCACTTTATCTCTTGTTCTCCTCAGCTCTCTCCACCATGGGAACTTGTCTCAGCTCATCATTATTCTTCCTGGCTTCAGTGAGCAGACTTAGGGCTGACTTGGGAGTAAGGATGGGCCTAACACTTACTAGACTGTTTTCCATCACAGTGGATTTACCTTGCCTAGGCAAGGCCAGGGTTTGGGCAGCATACCAGGCTGATGCAGTTCTGAATCCATGGGCAAGCTGGAGAAGAGAAGGTTGGGGCTGGCTGGTTTCCCCACCATCAAAGAGATCTGA
This sequence comes from Cricetulus griseus, assembly GCF_003668045.3. NCBI lineage: Eukaryota > Metazoa > Chordata > Mammalia > Rodentia > Cricetidae > Cricetulus > Cricetulus griseus. The sequence continues at coordinate 88,096,188 of NC_048600.1, forward strand.
AGAGATATGAAGCAGCTTGTCCAAGGTCATAGTGATTTCATTGTCTAGGGAAGCATTTGGATTTCTAGCTTCTGGCCAGCATGCCAGCCCCAGCCTGGCCTAGAGGAAGCTGAGACAAGAATGCTGGTTTATCTTGTATGTGATTTAGGGAACTTAGGAGCTGGAATGGTGGAGCATTTCTGGTGACTACCCAGAATTAAGTTCCCTTCTTAGTTATGTGTTGAGGGGCTTTTTCTTGGGGTGAGGGGAGCTGGGTTGGGGTCAGGGCATAACTCTTCATCTTGGGGTATAGGGCTTTCTAGTGTGTAGGATCTTTGCTTCTGTGTCCCCAAAAAGCTGGTACAGATAACAGACTCACTTTACGGCCATCTTGGATCTGTTCAAGGGAAGGAACATTAATAGAGCCCCCCTCCTATTCTGCTTCCCCTGTCAGGTCAGGTTCTTGTATGGATATCAGAGTGTAGACCCCTGACCCTCAGCCCCTATTTCTGGAAGTTCTCCAGTACCTTTGAGGCGAGGATAAAGACAGGCAAGGGTCAGTTACCTTCTTAGGAATAAAGTGGCTTTTAGGGGTTAAGAGAACAGGCAGGTTTTTCAAGTTCACAGTGGTGTGTCAGGTTCCTTCTGCACAGGGGAGGGCTCCCTGAATTGGGCGTGGAAACTGAAGGGGATTGACGAGTAGGGGAGAACTGAGGGGTTTATAAGCTCTCCAGCAGAATCTTGAAGCTGCTCTTTTGGGTTCACTGGGGAAACAGTGAACCACACTTGGACCTGCTTCTGGTCTGGGAAACAGGAAAGAGGCACACAAGGTTTTCCATAGATAGGCTGCCTGTCTGCCTCTATCCCCTTGACTTAAAGCCCTGGGTTCCTAGGATGGGGTGGTGTATCTTTTGGGGTTTTACTTCCTGTTCTAGCCTCACCTGCTGATTCCTTTGCTAGGGCGTGGCCTGGCCCTGGCATGGTCTCTGAAGACTCTTATCAGACTGGGGAGGCATATACAGGCTACTTGTGGTTACTTAGATGCCTTTGTGATTCCTGTCTGTGACCATCTCTGGCCAGTGGAGTCCTTATACTTTCAGGCCCAGGGAGGGCATGCACTGTCTCTCCACTCTGATCTGTCCTTCTGGAGACTTGAAGCAGGAGTAAGTTATCCCCTGCAACAAGTGCCATTCAGGCAACTAATCTCATTCTGCGGAGGACTGCCTGTTTTTCTTTCACTTTCACTAAATCCTAGGTCCTCAGAGGTGCCCCTAGGATCTGAGTGCAGTGGAGTAGAGATCTGGATTGATCTTAGAGCCAGATGGACTGCTTCATCCTGGTCCCTCGGGGAGCATGACAATATATTGTACTCTAAAAGTGGTACCTAGAAGCCTGGGTTTGTGCTTCTGACACACATACCTTTTCCTAGACTTAGCTGCACTGCCTTTTGTTTCTGAGACCGTGGACACTTAGACTTGTGGAGCTTCGGTTTCCTTGATGAGTTGGGATGGTGGTCTGAAATGCTCCTTCTGGGGAGAGGCTCTGGAGTGAACACTGGCCCAATGGGAGCTAGAATGAAGACAGTGTTGGCATACTTTGACATTATCACCAGTCTGTCTGCTCCCCTCCCAGAGTCAGGGTGTTTGGGGAGGGGGATAGAAGGAATGGAGCTCTGTGTGGATCTGGTCCTTCTTGCCTCAGGTCATAGTGTGAGGCTCAGAACCTGCTAGGATTGAAGAGAAGCCAAAGGTCTGCTAAGCCATTTCAGGGACTTCGGGGACCTGGAGTGGGAGCCTGGCTTCCCTTCCCACGCCCATGCTGGTTAGTATGGATTCCAGAGCAGTCCTAACTGGGCCCTGGCAACAAGTCAGAGGCCCTGTGAAGGCTTCTTGGCGAGGCTGGGTATGCTGCTTCTCCACAGTGCGATGGCCTTCAGCCTCTTGCTGGCAGCTCTGTTTTCCCCAGAGGAGACGTTTGGCTTTCTCCTGGCAGCGCACAGGCTGCTGGGAAGAGAAGAGGTAGTCTGCCAGATTCTTGGTGCAGCATGGAGTCCTGAGGCATGGGTGCAGTTGTCCTCTGGGAGATTGGTGGCCCATCCCCCTTTCACTAGACCCAGTTGACTCTCAGGAAGGGGCCTGCTGCCAGGTCACCTGCAGGGGGCAGCAGGAGCCAGAAGCCTCAGCCAGTCCCTTGACCTAAGAGGAAGAAGACAGGGTGCTCTGTGTCGGCAGCTGGTGGACAAGGGGTGACTGTCTCATGGCCTGGGCCCGGGTCTGTGCTAGCTGTTGTCAGCAGCTGGCTGAAGCGGTCCTGCCCACTGCCACTGTGGGTGGACCTGAGGAGAGGACCCCCTTGCTGAGCCCTGTTCCTGCCAGCCAGTCCCCTACGCCTTCTATCTTAAGGGGCCCAGGTACCCCAAATGCCAGGTTTCTCTGCTCTCCTAATGGCTTCACTAGCAGTGATCCCTTTTCTGAGGTGTGTAGAGAGGTGGGCCAGAACAGTTCTTCCCAGGGTCCTGGAGCCACTGGGGCCTCCTGGCCCACTGCTGTCCTTCTGGCCGACCTTGAGCAGAATGCGAGGCAGGGGGAATGTGCCCTTCCCGGGGCTGCCCCAGCAGGCCTGGCCCCACTGAAACCTGAAGCCAGCTGGAGCTCCAGCCCTGAGCTGACCAGCTGCATCACTACAAGGGTAGAAGCAGAGGCTGGAACAAGGGATAGAGTCGTCACTGAGCCTGGGCCTGGTAAGGGGGGCTGGCTGCCTTACTGCCATGGCAGCCCTGAGACTCCAGAGCCAAGAAGAACACAGCTGCTGACTGTACCAGGTGGGCTATGGGGCTGTGTGGACCCAGTGACTGAGCAGAGGTCACTTGACCTGTGGTGGAGAGGCCTTTAGGGTCCCATGGAGGAAAGAAGAGGGCCAGGACTGGCTGTCTTTTAAGTCTCACTATCCCAGGGTACAGGTCCCTGGCTTAGGAAACAGGGTTAGGGCCACCTTACCTTTTCTGTTCTCTTCTTTGGTCCTCTCCATTCTAAACACTTGGAAGAGCACAGGCTGTCTATTGAGGTCCAGGCCTAACTGCCTACTTTTCATCTTCAGACCTAAGAGCTTGTGCAGGTTCTGTCTCCAATTTGGAAGGCCATCTCCAGGGACCCAGCAAGGGGAAGCTTCTCCTGTCTAAACCCCCCCCCCCTTTGCTGGTCTTAGCAACCTAGCCACACTGTCCTATCTTTGTCTGCTCTGTCCTTAGAGCCAGACAAGGGTTCACTTTGGGTAGGTTGTTCATTTATAAGACATCCCTTCCAGGGGTGTCTAGGTCATCAAAAGGGGGATTCTGTGTGTTATTTGGTTCTTGAATGGCACTCCTGTTTTGGAAGGGATATGGTGTGGTGCAGATAGCATTATTGGAGTCCCTTAGTGACCAGTGGCATGAGCTGGGGAATCTTGGGTTCACTTTAAACCTTTCTAGGCTTCACTCAGCCTTTTTTTGGGATAAAGGAGTAGATACTACATCTGAAATCCTGAAGGTTCTTTTTATCAACTATTAACTTAAAGGGTAAAAGGAAAGGGGAGAGGTTTCTCCTTGAGGCCCTTGATTTATAGACATACTACATGGCTTTGGGGTGGAAAGGGATCCCGGGGTCTGGATGTGCTGGGCTGACATCTAGAGCATAGCTGTTCTGTCTGGAGCATTTTGCTCAGAGCTGAGATAGTGGGGCTGCAGGCAGCTATTGGGGCCAAGGTCTCTGTTTGCCAAGTGGAGTCCAGGCAGGCCTACGTTTAGCTGGCAGGTTTCTGAGGAGGTCTTTGGCTTTCTAAGGGTGGAGGGGCCTTTCTTTTGTTTCTCTTAATGCTTGGTGGGGAGGAATGGGACGTTCTGTCTCTTGATTCCCTCTCTTAACACAGCCCGTTAAGTTTGGTACTGTTCACAAATATTGGGCTAGAATGTAGACTGGCACTAATTGATTTGGTATATTTCCATTAAGCCATGATAAGACAGAAGGTGAAACAGAGAGCTGCTGGTGTGAACAGCTATCCACAGTATAGCATAGTAGCTATATATTCCAGCATATATTCCAGCAGTGGTGGAGCTGGTACTTCTGCCATCAGGGGTCATTGGGCAGACTCTGGAGAAGTGAGTTTATTCACCTGCAACATAAGAATGAGTTGGAGGAGGCTGGAGAGATGGCTCAGTGGTTAAGAGCCCGGACACAGGTTCAATTCCCAGTACTCACATGGCAGCTCACAACTGTCTGTAACTCCTGTTCCAGGGGATCCAACACCCTCACAAAGACATATGTGCAAGCAAAGAACCAATGTATATAAAATACAGATAAATTATTTTTTAAAAAAAGAATGAGTTTGCCTAGTGAACCAGTATATCATGAGTGGTAGAATGATCCATCAGAAGCTACAGAATAAGTCAACGGATGATTGGGTGGTGTGTGTGTGTCTAGAGCAGGGGTGTAATCAAGAGCACAGAGGTGAGAGGGAAGGGACCTGGTAGAGCTGAGGCTGGTTTGGGGCAGGTGCCCTAGGCTGGCCCATACTTGAGTCTTCAGTGGTTTATCCGAAGGGTTCCAAATTACCCTCTTGATGTTGAAAAACTGTACCAAGGCCATGGCTGCAGAGTCAATACCTAGGGGTAGTTGCAGGTTTAGGGTAGGTGACTAGATACTGGGGGAGAACAGGGACTGGTCTGTCTGGATGGTAATTTCATTCTAACAAAATGAGCTTTTGATGGTATGTAAGGGGAAGTCCATGTTGATGGCAGTTGTCTCTGTTGAAAAGCTTGAGCCAGGATACTCTCCATCTGTAAGCCCATGTGGCCAGTACTGAACTTACAGATGGAGAGTGTTTGAATCAGTATGAGAAATGGGTTTAGGAGGGGCTAAGGTCAGCCCATAGCTCAGGGTCACTAGAGAGAATGGACTTGGAATAGGGCAATAAGGTTGTTTCCTTAGATAGAAGAATAGTGGCCTTGCTGCTAGAGAAGGTTGGCATGTGGCATTGTGGCCCTGGGAATCCCAGCTGACGGGGCTGAGTAACAGTGGATGGAAAAGGAGGGCGTGGAATGTGTAAAGGAGATGGCAGTGGTCTGCACATACACAGTGGGGAAGGGGTGGTTTCTAGTAGGTCTATGGGATGCATCCCCAACTGGGTATGTGAGACAGAAGCCCCATCTGACTCGGCTCTCACCTTCCCCAGAGCCCCCTTCAGTCATGCTGTTGAATGGTGACTGCTCAGAGAGCTTGAAGAAGGAAGAAGGGACAGCTGAGCTACCCAAAGAAAATGGGCTGGATGAGGGTGAGCCTGGTGATGAGACCACTGGACAGGAAGTCATTGTCATTCAGGACACAGGCTTTTCTGTGAAGATCCTGGCCCCTGGCATTGAGCCCTTTTCCTTGCAGGTAAGGTGAAGGAAGATGTGCCTGGAGACCAGGTTCTAGTATGCTGCTGGAGAGGAGCATGTTTGAAAGCCAAGCCAGTCTCTTTGCATGTGCTGGGACTATGTGCAGGAATCTGAAAGTCCTGGCTTTTGCCCAGAGTCTGGGCTAGCACAGTGGATGAGGCTAGGTTCAAGTCATTGCCCCATTGCTGCTGGTGTGTAACCACCAGCAGCAACTGGCAAAGCCAGAGCCATTTGCCTGGAAACCTTAGTGTTCTGTTACTTCCCCTGTTTTTCCATTCTCCAGTTGAGAGATTGTTCTTGTTCCTTAGAAGTAGTTTATGCCTGGGACACTGGGGCCAAGCTCTATCTAGTTAGCTCACATATGTCTAAGTATGTATACAAACACAGATGCAGGTGAACATGGTATTCCTGGATAAGACTTGGAGTTTTCATTTTAAGACCCAAAAAGTAACAAAATGGAGGACTGGAGAGATGGCTCAGAGGTTAAGAGCACTGGCTGCTCTTCCAGAGGTCCTGAGTTCAATTCCCAGCAACCACATGGTTGCTCACAACCATCTATAATGAGATCTGGTGCCCTATTCTGGCCTGTAAGCAGACATGCAAGCAGAACACTGTATAAAAATTATTATTTTTTTTTTTAAAAGTAGCAAAGTGGGTATTTGGGGTATCTATTCTAGGGTCCCAGGTACTTTGGCCTGGTAGCAAGGAGGTATACTCTTGCACCCTGCCATATAGTTTCTTACCAGAGTGGCCTTCTCCCTGGCAGGTATCCCCCCAGGAGATGGTGCAGGAGATCCACCAGGTGCTCATGGACCGTGAGGACACTTGTCACCGTACCTGCTTCTCACTGCACCTGGATGGCAACATGCTGGACCACTTCTCAGAGCTTCGTAGTGTGGAGGGTCTGCAGGAGGGCTCGGTGCTCCGAGTTGTGGAAGGTTGGTCAAGATTAAGCTGGTGGCTGTCAAGAGGAAGGCCCAGAGTTAGGACAAATAGCCTAATAGACCCCAGTACTAGTGTCTGTATGTTCCATCTGAGCACATGGAGGTGAGACCGGAGCATAAGTGTACTGCCCAGGATGTCACTCCCTTTCTTTTCTACTGCATGGCACACTTTAAAGACCAAGAGTCTCCCATTTTTAAAAATCCAGCCAGTCCCAAACTAGGATTGAAATCAGTTTATCAAATTCTGAAAAGATAAGTGTTGCCTCTTTAGGAACCTAAAAAGTTTTACAAGGTCTCTTCTCTGTCTGTTGTGAGGACTGTCCTGGAACTTGCTATGTAGACCAGAATGGCCTTGAATTTACAGCTAATTTGCCTGCCTCTGCCCCCCAGTTCTCTGGAGGGTGTCAGCCCCTTGCAGAGCCATATTGCTCTGATGTGGTGAGGCTGGTTTGGCTGTTCCTGCAGCAGCTCAGGCCCATGACTGTCAGCTTATAAAGAGCAGATGTGGAAAAACAGGGCACAGTGATTATGCCTGTAATCCCAGCACTTGGGTAGCTGAGGCAGGAGGATTGCTGTGAAGTGGAAGTAGTACCCTTGGGCTGCAGAACAAGACCATGTCTCAAAAAACCAAAAAGGAAAATAAGTAAATAACTTGGGGAAAGTCTGACTCCACAGTTGATCATTGAACCTCTTTTTGTTCTTGCAGAAAAACCATTACAATTCCATAAAACACACTACAGGGCATGTTGACTCTGGGATCTTGGGCTGTGGAGGCCCAACAGTTCCACAGGACTGGAAGTATCAGAACCAAAAACCCATGGCTCTAATGGGTTCTCCAGGGCCTGTGTGGGCTTCAAGAAGAGACAGGGGGTAGAAGTTCTTTGCAAACAAGTATCCCACTAGCAGGCAGACGGGTGTGTTTGGAAATCAGAAACGCACCTTATGTGTTCATCATATTGGAATCATAGTGGAATTTTGGGTCCTTTTTGTATTTCCAGACAGGGTTTCTCTGTGTAGCTTTGGATCCTGTCCTGGAACCCTTTCTGTAGACTAGGCTGACCTCGAACTCATAGATATCCTCCTGCCTCTGCCTCCCAAGTGCTGGGATTAAGGCATGTACCACCACTGCCCAGCATAGGGTTTTGTTTTGTTTTTTGTTTGTTTGTTTTGTTTGGTTTGGTTTTTTTGAGACAGGGTTTCTCTGTGTAGCTTTGGAGCCTATTCTGGCGCTCGCTCTGGAGACCAGGCTGGCCTCAAACTCACAGAGATCCGCCTGCCTCTGCCTCCCTAGTGCTGGGATTAAAGGCGTGTGCCACCAACGCCCAGCCAGCATAGGATTTTGTGTGTGTGCGTGTGTGCCTGGGCTTGCTTTCAACCTGATATTTATCTGAACTCCTGATCCTGCCCCCACAATTGTTGGGCATAGTTGGCTGACAGTAAAATTTAAAAATGGGGAGCCTAATTGTAAAATTCAGGGCTGGAGGATATAGTTGAGCAGTTAAATATGGTTCAGTATGGTTCCTGCTCTTCCAGAGGACCTGGGTTCAGTTCCCAGCACTTACATCAGGTGGTTCACAACAGCCAAAATTCCAATTATAGGGGTTCCAGTTCCCTCTTGTGGCCTCCACAGGCACCCTCATACATGTGGCATACAGTAACACAAAAACACATATGCACCTACACTTAAATTAAAAACAAAACAAATCTTTTTTTTTTTTTTTTCTTATGATTTTCAAGGTAGATTTTCTCTATGTAATAGTTCAAACTGTTCTGGAACTCACTCTGTAGACCAGGCTGGCCTCAAATTCACGAGATCCTCCTGCATCTGCCTCCTGAGTGCTGGAATTAAAGGTGTGTGCCACCACCTTCTGACTCTAAAAATACATTTTTAAGAAAACAAAAAACAATTTCAGTAGGCATGGTAGTCTTTGTGTGATACTGGCACTTAGAGGCACAGACAAGTATCACTGTTAGATCTAGGTTAGGCAGAGCTACATAAGACCCTGTCTTAAGCTTTGTCACTCTGTTCCAACTTGTAAAAAAGAAATTTTAAGCTACCCCAGGAGATGCAGATTCATGGTAGACCATTCTTAACTCTACCCTCAAACTATCAGAAAAGAAAGCTGGGCATGGTAGCTTTCTGCCTGAGTTTTGTTTTTTTTGTTTTTTTTTTAATTTTTATTTTTATTTTTAAAGATGCTGCTGCCTCCAGACAGCAGGAAGCAATTTTCTTTTTAAAGATTTTATTTATTTATTATGTATACAGTATTCTGCCTGCATACCAGCAGAGGGTACCAGATCTCATTCAAGGTGGTTGTGAGCCACCATGTGGTTGCCGGGAATTGAACTCAGGACCTGTGGAAGAGCAGTCAGTGCTCTTAACCTCTGAGCCATCTCTCCAGCCCCTGCCTGAGTTCTTAGTACTTTGGAGGCTGAGGCAATAGCACTGAATTCAAGAGTAGCCTGGGTTACATAGTTGCAGGGTAGCATAAACTATAGAAAGAGACCTTGTCTTAAAATTTCAACCAACTAACCAACCTTCCCCATCCCCCATGATAGCGCTCTGCAAATGTCGTCTTTGCAAGGCAGGTCTTTCTGGGAGGGCTTTGGTAATGTTCCACCCTCTTCCCTCTGGCAGAGCCTTACACAGTTCGTGAGGCCCGTATCCATGTGCGTCACGTCCGAGACCTCCTCAAGAGCTTGGACCCATCTGATGCCTTCAACGGAGTTGACTGCAATTCCTTGTCCTTCCTGAGTGTCTTCACTGATGGTGACTTAGGAGGTGCGGGGAAAATTGGGTCTAGGACTTGTACAGAGAGAAAAAAAAAAAAGGCCCGCAAGTCATCCTTACATGGGAGTTTTGGGGTGGCTGGAGTCAAGGCAAGCCAGGGCCGCATTGAGCCATAGAAATAGTTGGTTCCTGGCTGACCGCCAGCCTTGGCTCCCTCAGACAGTGGGAAACGGAAGAAGGGCTTGGAGATGGACCCCATTGACTGCACGCCACCTGAGTATATCCTGCCAGGGAGCCGGGAGCGGCCACTGTGTCCCCTGCAGCCCCAGAACCGTGACTGGAAGGTAAGACTTTCAGGAACATCAAGGAAGCAAGACTCTGGTTTGGGTCCCAAAAGACTTGTCTCTTCATGTCTGGCCATTTCTGCAGCCCCTGCAGTGTCTGAAAGTGCTCACCATGAGCGGCTGGAACCCACCTCCTGGGAACCGCAAGATGCACGGGGACCTCATGTACCTGTTTGTGATCACTGCTGAGGACCGGCAAGTCAGCATCACCGCATCCACGAGGGGCTTCTACCTGAATCAGTAAGTCTCTGCTAGGCCCCCCATGTGCCGTGGCATGTCCCCATATTTTGGGTCTAAGGACAAATACTTGGGGCACCTGCTCAGTGACCCTTCTCCTTGCAGGTCCACAGCCTACCACTTCAATCCCAAGCCTGCCAGCCCCCGCTTCCTCAGCCATTCCCTAGTAGAACTGCTCAACCAGATCAGCCCAACCTTTAAAAAGAACTTTGCTGTCCTGCAGAAGAAAAGGTAGGCAGCACCTTCACACTGTCATGCCCTGCCCTGTTTCTAGTCACAGGCTGGCCCACACCAGCAACTCCTCCTGAAGGAATGGTGCCCCAATGCCCAAGAGTACCTGGTTCTGGGAGAGGTGCCCATTTGCTTCTGTCTGACTTCAGGGTAACATTTCTGGGCAAGAGATGCCTGAACAGTGGGGGCCTCAGAGCTCACAACTGGGTAATAAGCTTGAAGGGGTGTCCCATTTCCCCATTCCCCCACTTGCTACAGGGTCCAGCGCCATCCGTTCGAGAGGATTGCTACCCCGTTCCAGGTATACAGCTGGACAGCCCCTCAGGCAGAGCATGCCATGGACTGTGTACGTGCTGAGGACGCCTACACCTCAAGGCTGGGCTATGAGGAGCACATTCCTGGACAGGTACTGCCCGCCCCCCCCCCAGCCAGCTGTCCTGGTGCAGAGCTCCTGTGCACCTCCAGGGGATTCCCTCCAATCTCTATGGGCCTGTCCACAGGGAGGTGGAAGAAGGGGATAGTTCCGAGCAGGCCAGGAAACACATGCTGAACCTGCATCTGCCTCCCTGGCCCCTCCACAGACCCGTGACTGGAATGAAGAGCTGCAGACAACAAGGGAGTTGCCCCGCAAGAACCTGCCTGAGCGGCTACTTCGAGAAAGAGCCATATTCAAGGTGACTGCATCCCCCTTTGACTAAAGCACAGCCACAAGCCTACCTGTTAACTGGGCTTATAGGTAAAAGGAAAACTGGAAGCTGGCACTGGCCCTTCTTTGTTCACAACATTGGAGAGGTGGACCTGCAGGGTGTCTCAACCTCCCGCCTCCCAGGAAACCACCTCAGATCTTTTCTATGGCTTCATTCATTGAGACTCTCAAGACCTAGCTTTCTTTGGGTATGGTAAGTTCCAGCCATCTTGATGTTCTCCTTTGAGACATGGTGCTCTCAATGAACCACATGCTCCACCAATGGGGCCCTTCTGGGCACAGCAGCCCATTAGTGTAACATTTCTAGAATTTTGTTATTAGTAGTAGGGTGTGTGTTCAGAGTGTGTGTGAGTATGTAAATGTGAGACTCAGTTCTCCCCTTCCACTGTAGGTCCAGGGATTAAAGTGAGGTAGTTCAGGCTTGGCAGTAGGCACCTTTACCTGCTGAGCCATCTCACTGGCCCTGCATAGTCCCTTTTGTTCCTGAACTGTTTTCTTTTCAAGTAGAAATCTTGATATAAGAGAGAGAGAGAGAGAGAGAGAGAGAGAGAGAGTTGAGTTTGTTTTTTGTTTCTTGAGACAGGGTTTCTCTGTGTAGCTTTGGAGCCTATCCTGGCACTCACTCTGGAGACGGCTGGCCTCAAATTCACAGAGATCCGCCTGCCTCTACCTCCCGAGTGCTGGGATTAAAGGCGTGCGCCACCAATGCCCAGCTTCAAAATGCTTTTAAGAAATGATACTGTTGCCCTTTTGTAAATATGAAGAAATTGAGGCCAGGGTTCCTGACTGCCTTCACCATCCAGGCAAACTGGGGCCAGGATAGGATGTTTCGGGGCCTGACTCACCTTCCCAACCTTGGCTTCCACAGGTGCACAGTGATTTCACCGCAGCAGCCACAAGGGGTGCCATGGCAGTTATTGATGGCAATGTGATGGCCATCAACCCCAGCGAGGAGACCAAGATGCAGATGTTCATCTGGAACAACATCTTCTTTAGCCTGGGCTTTGATGTCCGGGACCACTACAAAGACTTTGGTGGGGATGTGGCAGCCTATGTGGCGCCCAGCAATGACCTGAATGGTGTGCGCACTTACAATGCTGTAGATGTGGAGGGGCTGTACACACTGGGTACAGTGGTAGTGGATTACCGCGGTTACCGTGTCACAGCTCAGTCCATCATCCCTGGCATCCTGGAGAGGGACCAGGAGCAGAGTGTCATCTATGGCTCCATTGACTTTGGCAAAACAGTGGTGTCGCACCCACGCTATCTGGAGCTTCTAGAGCGCACCAGCCGGCCCCTCAAGATCCTGCGTCACCGAGTGCTTAATGACCGAGACGAGGAGGTGGAGCTCTGCTCCTCAGTGGAGTGTAAGGGCATCATTGGCAATGATGGACGCCACTATATCCTTGACCTGCTCCGCACTTTCCCACCGGACCTCAACTTCCTCCCTGTGCCTGGGGAGGAGCTGCCTGAGGAGTGCACTCGTGCTGGCTTCCCTCGAGCCCATCGACACAAGCTGTGCTGTCTGCGCCAGGAGCTGGTGGATGCCTTTGTGGAGCACAGGTGAGGAGTGGCTGCTGCTGGCCTGATCTGCACTGATAGCATGACTGGCTCGGTTAGGCTGGGGGTCTGTTCTGGGGAAGCTCCTGGAAGAGGGAAACTCTGATCCCTAGAGCTGGGTTGTGTACCTCAGCCTTTGCCTACCTCAGATCTCCAGGTGCAGAAATCAGGGCCTCTGTCATTTGCAAACTAGCAAGGGGCTAAACTAAACTGGCAATCAGTAAAGTAATCCTGGACTCTTCTGTAGCATTTGGAAATCTCCCCAGGTGATTTTGAGTGCAGTGCAGGGCTGGGGAGATGCTCAGTGGGTGAGAGTGCTTGCTGTGTAAACATGGGGGCCTACATGCAAATCCCCAAACCATCAGCATACAAGGTTGTGTGGTAGCATATGTTTAACCTCAGCACTGTGGAGAGAGGGTACAAACATAGGATAGTCAGAGGAACTTGTTAGCTGTTGGGTAGAGGTCCTGTCTCAAGGGAATAGGGTAGAGAATAATACTACAGAACCTAAAGTCCTCCTGTGGCTTTCATGTGCACATATGCACACTGATATAAACACACAAACCTGGGTGTGGTGGTGTACCGCTTTAATCCTAGCACTTGAGAGGGGGGCAGAGGCTGGTGGGTCCCTGGGCTCAAAGCCAGAACTGCACAGAGAAGCTGTGTCCCAGCACTTAGGAGGCAAAGGCACATGGATCTCTGAGTTCAAAACCAGCCTGGCTTTGAGTGTCAGGACCATTATACAGAGAAACCCTGTCTCAAAAAACAAAAAACTCCCCCAAAATAAAAGAAGAGGAAGATCTCAAGTGTAGGGCTGGGAAAGTGGGACTTAAAAGTGTTGGTGCAGCTGGCAGTGAACACACCATCTGCTGTGTCTCACACCATGATGAACTCTTTCCAAATGCCACTGGCTTTCCTGTTCCGCTTACTGTTGTGAGGCCTAGTATGCAGTCTCTTCCCCTCCCCCATATACCCCAGCTGTCCTCTCGCTGAGGAGAATTTGGTGGGGGTTTGTTTATTTTGTTTTTGAGGCAGGGTCTTGCTATGGAGCAGAAGCTGGCCTGAACTCACAATCCTCCCATCTCAGCCTTCCTAGGGCTAGCTGAGATTACAGATGTATAGCACACTTTGGTTTTGCTCTGACCTGCTGTCTGGCGGCATTGCCAGCTTGGCACAGGCACACATGCACTGTCACGTGTATATACTGGAGAGAGTGTCCTCATGCTTACAGGGTTCCTAGTGTTAGCATTTTCTTGCCCCCAAAGGTCTGGAACTTGGGCCTGCCTTTTTTTCTTCTCCAATTGTAGAGTTATTTGCTATAGTTGTGTGTATGAATGTTTTGCCTATATGTATGTATGTGTACCACATGTGTGCCTATATCCTGTAGAAGTGACAAGGGTGGTCAGGAGGGCATTGGATTCTCTGAAACTAGAGTTATGGATGGTTGTGAGCCAACATGTCAGTACTGGGAATTGAACCTGAGTCCTCTGTAAGAGCAGCAAGTGTTCTTTTCTTTTTTGTGGGGGGGGGGGGTTTCGAGACAGGGTTTCTCTGTGGCTTTGGAGGCTGTCCTGGAACTAGCTCTTGTAGACCAGGCTGGTCTCGAACTCACAGAGATCCGCCTGCCTCTGCCTCCGGAGTGCTGGGATTAAAGGCGTGCGCCACCAACGCCTGGCTGCAGCAAGTGTTCTTAACCACTGAACTGTCTATACAATGCCCTGCTACCTCGTGTCTGCTCTACTCTGCTCTAGGTACCTTCTCTTCATGAAGCTGGCTGCTTTACAGTTGATGCAGCAGAAGGCCAACAAGGAGACCCCCTCCTCCCTGGAGAATGGTGGTCCTCCCTCCTCAGCAGAGGCTGACTCTGAAGACTCAGTAGGACCTGAGGCAGGAAGTGAGGAGGAGGGCAGTAGTGTGAGTGGCCTCGCCAAGGTGAAGGAGCTGGCAGAGACGATCGCCTCAGACGATGGCACAGGTGGGGATGCTGTGCTTGTGTGGGACAGCCCGAGCTGGTCCTGGCAGCTTAGCCATGGGTGGCTCATGACCTCTGAGAGGGCTGTGGGGCCAGAGGCTCACAGTAGCACAGCTCTACCTCCTATCCTCACACATTTCCACAGTAGACCCTCGAAGCCGAGAGGTGATTCGAAATGCCTGCAAGGCTGTTGGCTCCATCAGCAGCACGGCCTTTGACATTCGCTTCAACCCTGACATCTTTTCCCCAGGCAAGTGTGTGGGGTTCAGGGTAATCAGTAAATGAACCCTGCAGGCAAGGACAGATCATCGTGGGGTGGGTGGGTTTGGGGCCTCAGCAGCAGGTGGCTTCTGTCTTGGTCCTGAAGTTACCTACTTGGCTCAGGCCTCCCTTTTGTCTCTTCCCAGGGGTTCGCTTTCCTGAGTCCTGCCAGGATGAAGTTCAGGACCAGAAGCAACTGTTGAAAGATGCAGCAGCCTTCTTGCTCTCCTGCCAGATCCCTGGTTTGGTGAGGGAGGGGCTGAAGAGTGGGGGCTGCCGGATGGGCTGTTGCAGACTTGGTGCCTCATGCTCCTTGGTGTCTTACCGCATAGACCCTTCATATAGCTTTTGCATTAGCTCTTTCTAGCCAGGCAGACTGGCAGGGCCCAAGAGGTCAGAGGCATCAGGCATAGGTTCTGCCCTGCTGAGGCTGGGATTCTAGTCCTCAGCCCCAGAGAGGCCTGGGATTTCCTGTCCTCTTGATCCCACTAGCTTTCTGCCTAGGCCTCTGAATGATAGGCTTGCTTCCTCCTAGCTGTATATCATGGCCCTTGATTAGGTGGCATGTTTGTCTCATGGTAAGTCTCAGGGTGACTGGAGTAAAGCTCCTTCCCACATGACCAGATGACCCTGTGCCACCTGTGGGCCCAAGGGGCCAAGCTGCTTCCTGATGGTGGGGTCCATCTTTCTGTTCCCCTTGCTTGTGGAGAAGACGGGCAGGTTCCTGTGCATGTTTCACACCTTGTCTCCTCTCTCTTCCTCATGGAAGCCAGGGCCTTAGTTCTCTCCTTCCAGTAGGGCAATAGGGAAAACCAAGAGGTGGGGAAGGACAGAGGGCTAGGGTTGGTCGTGACCTGATGCCAGTCCCACAGGTAAAGGATTGCACAGAGCATGCTGTGTTGCCCATGGATGGGGCCACGCTGGCTGAGGTGATGCGCCAACGTGGTATCAACATGCGCTACCTGGGCAAGGTGCTGGATCTGGTGCTACGGAGTCCGGCCCGTGACCAGCTGGACCACATTTATGTGAGTGGGTTAGGGTTAGGCTGGGAGACGACTGCTGCAGCTGCAGGCCTGGAACCTGCCCAAGACTTCCTTCTTTGACCCCTCAGAAAATCGGTATTGGAGAACTCATCACACGCTCTGCCAAGCATATCTTCAAGACGTATCTACAGGTGCTGCCACTCTTCCCCAAGTTGGTGGGACCTCCCTGGGTGGCATGGGGCCTGGAGAAGAGCCCTGGGTGGGGGCTTAGGGCCATCCTGACTTCAGTCAAAACTTGGCTCAGGGAGTGGAGCTCTCAGGCCTCTCAGCTGCCATCAGCCACTTCCTGAACTGTTTCCTGAGCTCCTACCCCAACCCTGTGGCCCACCTGCCCGCTGATGAGCTGCTCTCCAAGAAAAGGAACAAGAGGAGAAAAAACCGGCCTCCCGGAGCTGCAGACAACACTGCCTGGGCTGTGATGACCCCCCAGGAGCTCTGGAAGAACATCTGCCAGGAGGCCAAGAACTACTTTGACTTCACCCTTGAGTGGTGCGGGCGCAGGGGATAAGGGTTACCACAAGTGTAGGGGGTTGGGGGTTGGAGTTCAGGCAGCATCTAGGGCCTGTGGTCACAGGGCTGTGGAGAGAGGACAACAGGCCAACAGGTATAGTTGTGGGGACTGGAATGGGGAAGCAGGGCTGCGAGGGTTAGTGCTGAGCAGTGAAGAGGAGTGCTTAGTGATTCTGGAATTCAGCAGCTGTCCAGAGTGGCAGGTGGGTGCAGGGCTGCTCAGCCCCCGCTCCTACCCCTAGTGATTCTGTGGACCAGGCTGTGGAGACCTACGGGCTGCAGAAGATAACACTGCTTCGAGAGATCTCCCTGAAAACCGGGATCCAGGTGGGCCCTCGTTTCCAGCCTGAGCCACAAGGCAGGGGGAAGGGAGCTTTCTTGGGAGAGTACTCTCTGGTCAGACATGCTAGTAGTCTGGGGGTGCTGTCCTTCTGTGTCCAAGGCTGAGGCTTTGGGTGTTGAACCCTGTCCCCAGATTCTGCTGAAGGAGTACAGCTTTGACAGCCGCCACAAGCCTGCCTTCACTGAGGAGGACGTGCTCAACATCTTTCCTGTGGTGAAGCATGTCAACCCCAAGGCCTCAGATGCCTTCCACTTCTTCCAGAGTGGGCAGGCCAAAGTACAGCAGGGTGCGTGGCACTGTGGGCTGGGGGAAATGGGTGTGTCTTTTGCCCATCCCTGACCTTGCCACCCGGGCTGCCTCGTAGGCTTCCTGAAGGAAGGCTGTGAGCTCATCAATGAGGCCCTGAACCTGTTCAATAACGTGTATGGAGCCATGCATGTGGAGATCTGCGCCTGCCTGCGTCTCCTGGCCCGCCTCCACTACATCATGGGTGACTATGCTGAGGTGTGTAGGCTGTGGCACCTCTGGCCATAGTATTGGTTGGGGGCTCCATCATCACCCCCTGTTGGAACAGGGAGAATGCTCTTCCTTGGGCTTTTGGGTGGGAGTAAGTGGCATCCAGAGAGCCCCAAAGGTCTCGTTCTGTGAGCAAACCCACCCCTCACTCCTGTCCTTGGGAGGACTCAGTAGTTTCCTCTCTGTTCTGCTGAAGTAGATGTGACTTGGTTTTGGACACTCAGGGACAGTGGCAAGGGTAGATTTTGAGAGCCTGTGAGTAAGCTGTGGTGGCACAATACCTGGCCTTGGAAATGACCACGAGAAAAGCAGCAGATGGTTTTTTTGTTTTCTTCAATGTTCTGTGAATATATTGCAGCTGTTTCATTGGCTTTGAGAGGCCTTTTGGATGGTCAGCGTACACTAGGCCTCCTTTCTCAATCAGGCTATCCTAAGAAAACTTTTCAGAAATGAACGTACTTGAAGTGTAGTTTTGGACCTTTTGTATTTGCATAGATTTTTAGGGAAGAAGACAAACAACATAGAGTTTCAGATGGTCTCAGGGTTTCAGAAGCCTCCACAGTCACAGCGGCTGGTTGTACCTCCTGCTGCCTGTGTGCCTGCAAGTGGTAGAGACTGCAGGGTAGGGCACATTGTGTGGGCCCCCTCAGATGAGGGGCAGTGTTCACCTGAGACTGATGCCCTGTATGTCCAGGCACTCAGCAACCAACAGAAGGCAGTGCTGATGAGTGAGCGGGTGATGGGCATCGAGCATCCCAACACCATCCAGGAGTATGTGAGTAGCCACCTTGAAATTGGTGTGTGTGGGGGGGGGGTGGATGCCTGGGCCCACTCTGACCACCATGACCCCAACCACAGATGCACCTGGCCCTGTACTGCTTTGCCAGTAGCCAGCTGTCTACAGCCCTGAGCCTGCTGTATCGTGCCCGCTACCTCATGCTGCTTGTATTTGGGGAGGACCACCCTGAGATGGCATTGTTGGATGTGAGTGTTGGAGAGGGGATGTGGGTGAAAGGTGTCCTTAGGTGGACACTAGCCTATGTTCGGGGGAGGTGGAGGAGGAACTGACTCCTTTCTTATCCCCCAGAACAACATCGGGCTGGTGCTGCATGGCGTAATGGAGTATGACCTATCCCTGCGTTTCCTAGAGAATGCATTGGCTGTCACCACCAAGTACCATGGGCCCAAGGCCCTTAAGGTGGCTCTCAGGTAAGGCAGTACTAGCTGAGACCCCCAGTAAACTCTTGGTGGCATGGGAAAGGGATCTAGTTTTGTCTTGTACCTTTGAGAAAGGTTCTCTGAAGTTCTACCTATGCCCTGTGCCCTGGCCTTGAGTGGTTCCTCTGGAGCTAGGGGGCGGGACCAGTCCCCAGGTGGGCTCCACATCTTGTCCCTCCTTTGCCCCATATATTCTGCTCTTTGCAGCCACCACCTTGTTGCCCGGGTCTACGAAAGCAAAGCTGAATTCCGGTCAGCCCTTCAGCATGAGAAGGAAGGTTATACCATCTACAAGACGCAGGTGGGCTTCAGCAGGGGCTGTGAAGGTTGCGCCTGTGTCAGTGCAGTCCTGATCCCCCTTTGCTTTTGCCCTCGTTCTCTATAGCTAGGTGAGGACCATGAGAAGACCAGGGAGAGCTCTGAGTACCTCAAGTGCCTGACCCAGCAGGCTGTAGCCTTGCAGCGCACCATGAATGAGATCTACCGCAATGGCTCCAGTGCTAACATCCCACCCCTTAAGGTATGAACCTGGGATGAGTGGGTCCAGTTCCCTGGCCTCCTGCCAGGCGCCTCTAACCTCTGGCCTTCCCCACCACTCTCAGTTCACAGCTCCTAGCATGGCCAGTGTCCTGGAGCAGCTCAATGTCATCAATGGCATTCTCTTCATTCCTCTCAGGTGAGCCCTCCACCATTCCCCACTATCTGGCAGGCCTTTTTTTTTTTTTTTTTAATTATTATTTTTGTTTTGTTTTCTCAAGACATGGTTTCTCTGTTTCAAGATATACCTTGCTGTCTTGAAACTTGCTTTCTAGACCAAAATGTCTTCAAACTGCCTCTGCCTCCTGAGTGCTGTGCTTGTGCCACCACTGCCCAGTTTAGGTTCTGTTGAAGTTACATTGGCAGAGAGCTCAGACGTTAAAAGTGTATGCTCAGCAGTTTTTGTGATTCCTCCCAGACACTTTGTAATCCAGGAAATATAGCTATAGTATTTTGTATTTTGTATTTATTTTGCTGTTGTGAGACAGCTAGCCTTTATAGTGCTAGCCCAGGCTAGCCACAGTTGAATTGTGTATGACCACCTGGTTTTTTTTAATTTTTTAGTAGTGTAGCTTGCTCAAATTTGTTTTATTTAGATAGCATCTCAGATAGCCCAGGTTTCTCTCAAACTTGCTATGTAGCTGAGAATGACCTTGAGCTTCTGTTCTGTTTCCCAAGTACTGAGATCCAGGCTCTCACTGTACCTGGCACTTTCTTTTCCATTATCTTGCTATCTTTCACTTCCAATACATACAAAGTGACTCCATTCTAGCTACCTGCTTTTCCAGTACAGGGCTGTGTCCTGTCAGCCAGCCATTTGAAAACTCCTCTGCAGCTCTTAAACTGCTTTGAGAGTACCTCCTTCCTGGATGTGGGAGATGGTGTTGGTCGAGCCAGCACTGTATGTGGTTTGCTATAGAAGCCAGAGGTTAAGGGCAAATTGAACTTAGGGGCAGGGGGTGGCATACCCTCATAAATACTTTGTAAAGTGTAGGGAACACCCAGATCCTGGAGAGGAGCATCCACACATCTCCCACTAGTGAAGCAAAGGGCTCAGTGAAGTTCCATGTGTCACTGGGATGTGATAGAAGCTGCAGGGTGGCAGAGGGCGCAGGCTACTCTGATTCCACTTTTGCCTCCTAATGCTCAGCCAAAAAGATTTGGAAAACCTGAAGGCAGAGGTGGCACGGCGACACCAGCTCCAGGAGGCCAGCAGAAACAGGGATAAGGCTGATGATGTGGCCACTGATCCTGAGCCAGCAAGAGCCCAGCAAGAGGACATGGGCTCCCCTCAGACTGCCAAGGAGGATCCTTCTCTAAGCGTACAGGGATAAAAAAAGGAGAGAAACATGGACAGTCAGCAGCCCCATTACCCAGTGATGCAGACAGACTCCAGGAGAAGGGGGCATGCCCTGCAGATTGGGAGACGAAGCTAGTCCTCCACTTTCCACCCTTGCCCCACCCCCAGTATTTGCCTGGGGCCCCAGCCTGGCCTGCCTGCCCCCAAAAGATAGTTTGCACTGGTTCAATGAATATTCAATGCAGAGGCCTAATTGAAGAGAAGAGAATGAAGTGTGTAGGCATCAACTCCAGCTAGGGGCAAATGCCCCCCGCCTCCCGTCCTCAAGCAGGTGTGTTTGTCCATGCCTGTGGGTGTCTTGCTCCGTCCTTCCAGATGTACATAGCCCAGCCCAGTCAGTTGTGAGAGGATGACGTGCAGATGCGATTTCTCAGGTCATTTGTATGTTTGACATTACAGCTGCTGCTTTTGTTGCCACTACCCCCAGGTCCAGCCTGGCTTAAAGTCCAGGTTGAAGTAAAAAAAGATGGGGGCTTTTCTGTGTCCTGGGAGGGGGGAGCCGGATCCCTGGTAGGGTGCAAGGTAAGACCTGCAGTGGCTTTACTGTGATTGGACCTGGCCTACCTGTAGCCTCAGGGTGAGGGGATGCGGCCTGCAGTGGTGGACCCCCCCCATACATCTATGTGCCTGGCCTTGGCCAAGCGGGAGGCAGCACTGCCATAGGCTTTGACTTGCCTTCCTGCTCCTATACCCCAGGTGGGCAAAACCTAGGGGGCCAACAGTCTGAATGTATCTTTCTCCCCATTTTAACCTGAGCTGCCTAATGCACAGTGGGGGGTAGTTACAGGGGCAGGGACCCAGGGCTGATCATGGATTCCAGGGAAAGTGCCATGCACAGGAGTGATGGTCACCTCTGTGGAGCCAGGCTCCTTACTTGGTCTTTGCCATATATAAGCACTTCTACAAAGAGGCTCTGGGGTGACAGGGCTCCTACTACCTGACTGCTATCTCTCCCTGCCTGCGTTGCTTCTCTTTGTCTGCTGTCCCTGAAGGAGATGGCCACCCTTTGAGCCTGGGGGAGCTGTTCTAGGCAGAGCCCCTGCTTGGGGTTTTGCTGGAGCTGCTGATGGATAGTATCTGTCCAGGGACCTTGTTTCAAAGGGAATGGGCGTAAGCCAGCAAGGCATCCCCACAGTTATCAAGAACGTTTTCTTGTTTTTAAACCATCACGTCTTCATTTCACATTGGAATAAAGTGAGTTTTTGAAACCTGCTGCCCCAGCCTCACCTGTGTGTTCTGTTAGCCAGGCTTCTATGTCTGAGTAAGGCTGTCAGAAAAGCTACTGGGAGATAATTATGTATATATTGGGTCAAATTCAAAGTTGTTGAAGTACCTGAAGTGGAAGGTGTGGAACTCCAGCTGTTCAGCTGGGACCTAGGCTTCAGTGAAGGACATGTGGAGGCACTGGAGGGTTAGGGTTCCTAGTCCTCTGACCATCTAACTGGCGCTAGGCTTCTGCCTCATTCTGTTCCCTTGCAGCCAGGGCAACACTCAGTTTGGAAGCAGAACAGCGTTCAGCCAGTGTATGCAGGGCTAGTGAAGTAGAGGGAAGAGGTAACCAGCTAATAGACCTGAAGTCCCAATGGCTGGTGGCTGCTTCACAGAAGCTAGGTCTTGGGCCTCATGCATGCCTGAACATGTTTTCCTTGATGCTCAGGAATTTCAAAATTTTGTAAGTCCTCAATGTCTTGGGCTTTCTGAAAAATTTTTGTGGTCCTTTTAAGGCAGTGAAAGGTATCCCTAATCTTGATGCTAAGAACATCCATTAAGTGTACCCACCGCTGATTTGATCATTTGAGGCAAGGTGTCGTATAGCCTAGGCTGACCTTGAAATAAATCCTTTTTAAACTGAGGGTGACTGTGACCTCTGGTCTGATCTTCCTACCCCTAACGTGTTCTGAACATGTTTACTCTGCCTCTTGTTGAGCACACATCACTTCTGGAAAGGGACATCACACCAAGTTTAGACTGCTGTGGATGTAATTTAATCAGCTAGCAAGAACTAGTCATGCTGAAGGCCAATTTTCTTGGTTGTTTCATTAAGCATAATTAGTGTTTTAAACACGGGGGCTAGAGAGAAGGCTCAGAGGTTGATAGCAGTGGCTGCTATCCCAGAGGTCCTGAGTTCAATTCCCAGTTTTTTTTTTTTTTTTTTTTTTTAAAGTTGTGGGGGTGGAGAAGTGGCTCAAATGGGTTTTTTGTTTGAGATGGTCCCAGAGCTCTGTAGATCAAGCAGGCCTTGAAATCCAGAGATCTACCTCTGCCTCCTGAGTGCTGGGATTATAAGCGTGTGCAACCATGCCGAACTTCGAATCTTTAAAAAATTATGTGTAGACAAGTGAAATCTGTGAGGCAGTGTATATGTGAACTCAGAGGATGAGCTGGTTATCCCCCTCCACAGTGGGTACTGGGATGAAATTTGGGTCAGGAAGCAAAAGTGTACAGCAAACACTTTTATACCCACTTAGCCGCCTCACTGGCCGATTAGACAACTTAAATAACAAGGGGCTGTTGCTACAAGACTACCTTAGAAATTCTTATTATATCCTATAGCAGAGAATAAAGTAGTGAAGTGGCCCAGAGCAGCTCCGCACCTGGATCTGACAAAAGCAGTGAGGTACTCCACTGAGAGCATTAGA
This sequence comes from Cricetulus griseus, assembly GCF_003668045.3. Taxonomy (NCBI): domain Eukaryota; kingdom Metazoa; phylum Chordata; class Mammalia; order Rodentia; family Cricetidae; genus Cricetulus; species Cricetulus griseus. The sequence goes on from NC_048600.1 coordinate 88,118,729, forward strand.
AAGTTGAGTGTAGTGGTGTATGCTGAGTGAGGCACAACTCTCACTGGAATTTCAGGATAGCCTGAGGCAGGCATACACCATTTCAAATTCTGCCCCCTCCCCCCCAATGATGTTTTACTGGCTTCTTCACACTGAGGAATCAAGTAGCTTGCCATATTGGCGGGGCACCCCTTTAGTCCCAGCACTTGGGAGGTAGAGTTCCCGCGGCTTCTATAGTGAAACCCTGTCTTAAAAAAAAAAAAAAAAAAAAAAAAAAAAAAAAAAACTTTTGCCAGTGAGATGGTTCAGTAGAAAAGCACTTATTGGCAAAAATCTGACTCTACATTGGTGGAAGAACCCATTCTCAAATGATCTCTGACCTTTACTGCAGCACAAGTGCACACAAACTAATTTTAGAAATTGAAGGCTGGTAGCACACACCTTTAATCCCAACACTCAGGAGGCAGAGGAGAGGCAGGTGGATCTCTGTGAGGTCAAGGCCAGCCAGGTCTATAGTGAGTTCAGGACAGACTGTAAATCTAGAGAAATCCTGTCTTAAAAAACCAAAAAAGAGCCAGGTGTTGGTGGCGCATGCCTTTAATCCCAGCACTCGGAGGCAGAGGCAGGCAGACCTCTGAGTTCGAGGCCAGCCTGGTCTCCAGATCGAGCGCCAGGATAGGCTCCAAAGCTACACAGAGAAACCTTGTCTCTAACCCCCCCCCAAAAAAAAACCAAAAAAGAAACTTAAATAATCAGCTATTTTCATTCCATGGCTTATGTTCATTGAGAGGACTACGTGGCCTCATGGAAATAAAAAGGCACAAATCACTGATGTAGAAAGGCAGAAACCAGTGATGTGGCTCCCTGATACAATCCCTGCCTAGCACAAGAGAAGGGAGCAAAAAGGTGCTGTGTTTTTTAGGGGTGTGGGGTGTGGTGGGGTCTAAACTCAACCAAGCTGGGGCAGCCTGGCTTGAGAGACATTTCAAGTTTTGGTAAAAAGATGACTCAAGTTTTCAGACCTAAACCTCATTAGGCTAATCTGGAGGACGTGTTCAAAACAATGGTCTGTACTGGCTCTTAGTAGGTCTTAGGTGGGCCTCTAGAACTTCCCTAACGAATTCCCAGAGGATGATATGCAGTAACTCATGTCTGCACATAACAGTTTTCACCAGATTAACCAAGAAGGATGCGGCATCATGGATGCAGAGCTATTTTCCCTGCCTTCAGGAGGGAGGACAATGTGTGCTTTTAAAGTCACCACCATAGCATATGATACTAAAGTCAGAACTCTAACCAGAAGGTTAGAAGTGGGGGAAGGGGTCTGCATAAGCAGGAAAGCCAGCCAAGTACAGACATTCTTGCCGAGCTTCTCTTTGGCTGGGAAGGTTCCTTCCAACAGGGAGGTACCAAGTTAACACCTGTACTACTTTGCATAGAAGGCTGGAGAAAACTAAGGATATTCAGTATTAGGATGAGATAGGACATCTAGAACAGTGATTAGAGTGAAGATGTATTTGATACATTTCATAAACTCAGGATATTTATAGCTCTAAGGGAAGAGATGCTAGATAAAAGGCTCACTTAAACAGAAACAAAATGGACAAGGGCCCCACCTATGGGACTGAGTTTCTAACAGGAACTCACAGCTGGAGAGGAAGAGTGGGGCACAAGACCCCTACCATGTGCTGCTCCCTCCAGATAAGGAGTAGACAACAAAGACAGTGCCAGCAAAGTTCACAAAGGGCGTATGGTCAACTAAAGTCTTGTTCTTTCTGTGCCTGGTGCAAAAATAAAAATAAAAGCCTCACTTCCTACCAAGATCTGTGCACAAAACCCCACCCCCAATACCCACCAAATAACCCCAGCACATCTAGTTTTATAGGCATTTAATAGTTTACCAATTGGTACAATAAGATTTTTAATATGCAGAAAACATGAATAAATTTTGTTTTACACAGTCTGAGAGCAACAAATCTTACTGTAAAACACAAGAGCAATATTATATACATTCCTTTACTGATTTTTAAAATTGTGTCGATATCTTCAGTGAACTCTTACAATCTGGGGAACTGTTTTCTCCAATTACCACCTCCGCAACAGTCATATGAAATCAATGCTTGCCTTCATGTCAGTGTCAGAATCGACTTCTAACTTGTAGAGTTTGTATTTATTTCTAACATCTTCAGAGTGAGCTTTGGGGAGCCTGAAGGATAGGCAGGCGAGAAAGCAGCTACTTACATGATAACAGTGGAAGGATAAAAAGGCCAGTTCCAGTCGTGACTTGTGAGTCCAGCTTCCCCAGCCCACCCTACCCAGCCCACTGGAGAAACCCAAAACCTTCCAATTTTGCCCATGTTGCTTGTCTACCAGGACATTCTTCTTTGCACCATCTAGATTAACCAACACATTGAGTTTATATACAGCTGGACAGTAGGAGTAACCATTTTAAGTGCCTTTTCCTTCCATTTCAACTTCAGTTGCTTAAGGATTATCAAGCCACCACTGTCAACAAAATGTCCTTATTTTTAAATAGTTTTTCTTTAAATTAAAAAACAAAAAAATAAACTTTTTAGTGAGTGGTATTATCTGGAAGTTCACATGGAAACAAAGAGGCAAACAGAAGACTGGGCTTGGTGAGCCTAGAGCCAAAGCTTCCAAAGGCCTACAGTGTGCCATGGCCCAGGACGGTTGCTAACACTAGCAATTGTGGATAGTGCTCTAAGCACACATCATTCATTGGTCACACCACATGCAGACAGGACGGTCTTTCTCCTAAAGTGCAAGATGCCAAACCAAAAACAACTATTCTCCAGGCCATGTCTACACAAACCTCTGCAGCTTGCACTTTCCATGCGGTTAGGATTTCTTGGGCACGCTGTGCTATAGGTGGCACTGGAATGTCTGTTTACACACACAGTCAACAATCATCCTAGGACACAATTATACCAGCTTTTTATTTCTTAATAAGTGGCCAATCTGACTCCAGAAAGTAACAAAGCAGCAGTGAAACGCTAACCAATTTATAAAAACCTCTACTTATAACCGAAACCAGTAACTTTATCATTGTTGTTATCCCAGGCAAGGCACAGGGTTAGACAGCAGACAGAGAAAACAGTAACATAAGAGTAAGGGCATCAACAGGGCAGTGTCAAACAACAGTGCAAGAAACTTTTGCAAATTGGACGCCAAATGTGGATGTTGCCCCCCCCCCCATTACTCAAACAGGGCTCGTTACATTTGGATCCAGCTGTGGACCATCCCTGAGATTCAATGTTTGCTGCTGCTTAAGTAGAGGATGTCTGATAATTCAGCTAAGCAGCAGGCTGTGACAATCTCCCAAGTAAGGACAGCTTTGTTACAGAGCACTCCCTCCTATGTTGTCAGTGAGTCGCTGCAGCAGAGGAGGAAACCCAGAACAGCAGCTTTGCTCCTCTACATTGGTACCATTCTTGTTTCTATAAATGATGTCTAGATGTTGTGGCTTACCCTTAAACAATGTATGTTGCTACGTGCTAAAACTGAATTAAAAGACAAGACATTTAAACACAAACAAATGTTAAGATGCACCATTTCTATGTATTTATATTCTTGAAATAGGACAGGAAATAGCAGCAAATGAGAACAAAGATATTTTCCATAGCTTTTGGAGAAAAAAATCCAGTCAGAACAGCTAAGGGAAAAAAGACTTCAATGTTAGCAGGGGTGTGAGGCAATGTTGTCCTGAAAACTAACCTACAGTGTTTATGGAATCAAGATGGGTGTTTTTGTCCTTAAAGACGGCCATTTATTTCTCAAAACACCTTTCCTTTCTAGAGACAAGTCTGAGGAGTATTAAGAACAAACAAGTAAATAAACAAAAGGACACAGGCTAGACATTAAGCTGCTCCTAGTGGCCTAATCTTTCTGTATATCTATAGGACAGTAACTCTCACCCTTTCTCCTTTCAGGAATCAAATTTCCTTTAAAATAGTTAAAGGGACATTTTAAAAAATCATATTACACAAATGAATAAAATGCAGTCCAGAAAAAAAATTATTGTTGTTAAATTGTCATTGTTATTTCATTGTTTCTGTTAACTTTTCAAATTGATTTTCTTAAAAAGAAAAGAAAAAAGTTGGTTAGGTAGGCAATGGAATTCTTTATTAACAACTGATAATGGAATAGTGTTCCAAAAGTCGTGGGCAAAATCCTCTTAACCCTAGTGTAGTAACTTTGGATCAAAATATACAACATATCAAGGATGTGTAAAATGTTGAATGGCCACATTAGAGTGGAGAATAAAGAAGGCGGCTTTCTTTTAGTTTAGAAAAGCCAGAGCATCAGAATGGTTTATCCTAAAGCATGGCTGTGAGTGGTACTCCACAGCAAAGCTTATTCTACTTGTATGATTTAGCACTTCTTCAAAAATTCAAGACCCAACAACATGGAGGTTATATGTGTGATATACATATATAGACATATCCACTTATAGATAGGTCCATATACTTATAAACATTTACATATAAACATAGATGAAAAAAGTATATTTCTATGCACGCTTCATTAAACCCTGTCACTTTTTATAACTTTAAGTGAAGCAGTTCAAATTGTTATCAGGTTCATGTTGGAAACTGCTGTTTCTCCTGCTCCTTAAAAATGGGCACGCAACTTTGTCAGCATTTGTCATTCTGAAATGTACATTGCACATCCCTAAAAACATCATAAACACATAGCGATTTGTACCATGACACTCAATGGGAAGATCAAATTCTACTGGGGAGTCACATCACTACACAGTCCAACAGTATGGAGAATACAACTCCAAGTATGTCTAGTGTGGAGAGAAGCTTAGAGTAGGACAGTGTTTTCCTGACCTGTTTACAAAGCAGTTAAGACCCAAATAAAAAAAGGATTCACTATTAGCTGCTGAGATTTTTCTTGAGTTACGATCATTTTCTTACATAAATATACCACTAGCCTTTGCTTGACAGGCTGCCAAAACAAACATATCCTATTGATTTGGCAAAGGGGTCATGACAAAAACCTCAATGTGTAATCCCCATTAATTACACAGATGGAGCAAAAGATTCTGAATTGTAGTCTTATTTATCTAACACCCTTAAAGATTTATTAAGCACACTTAAGTGATGTTACATAGATACACATTTCAGAAAAAGCCCTAATAACCACCACTTTTCCCAAAATGAGGCCATCAAGTCAGGCACCAACAGATAGCAGGAAGAAAAACAATAATTAATAAACCAACATAAAATGACACTGTCAACTATTCAGTTTAGTGCCCTAGTTCAATTTATTCAACTTCTGCCCTCGTAGGCCTGGTGTGACCAATGCCAGCCCAGGTTTTTAAACCCTATGGTACTTCTAGACAACATATGTAAATTTACAGTATACAATTTGGATTCACCATGCATGAATACTTTGTGTGTAACATTTAATAAGCTCAATCTACATCCAGAATAATTTACATGAAAGGACAATATTTATTTAAACAGAGCTCAAATGGGGTAACCATGGTATCATCAGAGTGCATCCAGAGGAAAGGGAGGGAGAACCAAGTGAGACTCAATCAACGGCACTCCCACACCTTTACTGTCTGATCTACACTGCCAGTGACCACGTAGGGCGCCGTCTTGTGGAAGTCTGAAACAGAAAAGAAAAGGCTCGTTTTCAAACCATACTAAACTAGACAGAATTTTTTGCTCGTTCTTGAGATAGGGTCTTTTATGTAGTCCTAGCAGGCCTTGAACTTGATTTCCTCCAGTTCTGCTTCCCAAGCAGTGAGATTCTATGAGCATGTGTGCCTCCACATGTGGATATGGTTTCCTTGATTTTCTTTATATAGTACCCATACTCCTAGAAAGTACTGAGCTTACCGATTGGGTTAGGGAACCTGAAACTCAACTATGAATGCCCACTTGATACTACAAGTACCATTCCAAATGATGCTCAAAAATATGAACGAGAGCACACTCAGCATATCCATTTACTGAACACTGTATTCCAGGCTCAGTACTAATGCTTTATGTGGACAACTAATCCTCACAGCTCTCCTGTATAGGAGGCTGACCTCAAATTTGGGACATCATCATTCTGCCTCTCCTGCCCAAATGCATGGATGGGTTTTGTCTGTTTTTTAAATATTTATTGGGGGGGGGGGTTGTTTGTGAAGTGAGAGCGTGTGCGTGTGCGCGTGCGTGTGTGCGTGTGTGCGTGTGTGCGTGTGTGCGTGTGTGTGTGTGTGTGTGTGTGTGTGTGTGTGTGTGTGTAGGCTTGTACAGAGGACCAACTCTCAGGAGCTACTTCTTTCCTGCCATTGTTTGGGATAGGAAGAATCAAACAGGTTTTGGGCCTGCCCCAAAGCACCTCTACCTGCTGAACCATCTTGCCAGCCCTTAGTTTTTTCTTGAAACAGGATCTTGCTATGTACCCTAGGCTATTATTTAAGATTTCTTAAGTTCTTCTTCCCCAGTGCTGCAGTACTGGTGATTGAAACTAGTGTCTCAGTCCAGATATATTAAATGTTATAGCACTGAGTAACATCCACAACATTTAAACTAATAGGAAAGAAAAAGTTACCAGTCAAGAGTGTGATCAGTAAGTATCATTTTCACAAGTGTAGTTTCTAAATCCAATGTACAACACAGAAAGCAGTATTTTTATTATAAACTTAATTCTATAAAAAGAAGTTTAAAGCTACTGGTTGGAACTCCTAAGGTTAGAGTATGTCCTTTCTATTTTACTCTTAAAGAACTTGATCATTTCTTACCTGGAAAAGTTCACAAGGTTACATAAAACTGTTACATCTGGCACTCCAAAATTCAAATGTTCAGAAACCTCACAATCTGTACATACCCAAGGAGGTAACAAAGTGTTCATGCGCATTGAGGGTCTTCATGCATCGTTTGTTCTTGTAATCCCATACACGGAGAGTCTTGTCATCAGCACAACTCAAAATAAACTTCCCCCCAGAATGGAACAGAACTCCACGTACCCAATTATCATGACCCACCTTAAAGACAAAAGGTATTTGACTTATTTAAGTAACATTTGGGAAATAATACATTTTATTTTATTTTGGTTTTTCGGGACAGGGTTTCTGTATGTAGCTCTGGTTGTCCTAGAACTCAGAGATCTGCCTGTCTCTGCCTCCCAAGATGCTAGGGTTAAAACTAGACACTATCAAGTTTGAGGCTAGCCAGAGCTGTTACATAGAGAAACTCGGTCTCAAAAAAAAAAACAAAAAAACAAAAAAAAAACAAAACAAAAAAAAACAAGACACCCCCCAAAAATAAATAGAACCTAGAATCTGCCCTCAAATAGATAAATATTAATTAACTAATTAAAAACTGAGGAGCCAAAGAGATGACTGAGCAATTAAGAGTATGTCAAGGAGCCAGGCAGTGTTGGCTCATACCTTCAATTCCAGCACTCTGGAGGCAGAGGTGGGCAGAGCTCTGTGAGTTCCAACATAGCCAGAGCTTTACAGAGAAACTGTCTCAAAAATCAAAAAAGAACATGTAGAGGAGCTGAAGAGATGAATAAGCAATTAAACACATGCACTGCTACTTTTAGAGAGCTGGAGTTTGGTTCCCAACACCCATGACAGGCAGCTCACAATTGGGTGTAACTCCTGCTTCAGGAGGATCCAATGTTTCTGGGCCTAGTCAGGAACTGGTACACACATGTACATAATTAAAAATTAACATAATAAAAAATGAATGCACACTTTTAATCTCAGCACTTTAATCTCACCTGGCTAGATTACTTTTCTAACACAATACAAATGACAGTAGAAGACAATATAGTTACCTTTTTAAGTTTTTTTTTTTTTTGAGATGGGTCTGGACTATGTAGTAGACCTGACTTAGTTCCAATTCTACACAGACCAGGCTGGCCTAAAATTTACAGAGATTCTATTGCCTCTGCCTCTTGAGTGTTGGGAATTTCTTTTATTTCTTTTAATTTTTTTGGTTTTTCGAGACAGGGTTTCTCTGTGTAGCTTTGGAGCCGATCCTGGGACTCGCTCTGGAGACCAGGCTGGCCTCGAACTCACAGAGATCCGCCTGCCTCTGCTTCCCAAGTGCTGGGATTAAAGGTGTGCGCCACCAACGCCAGGCAGGAATTTCTTTTATTTTTGTTTCTCTGTGTAGCCATGGTTGTTCTGTAGGCCAGGCTGGCCTCAAACTCAGGAGATCTGCTTGTCTCTGCCTCCTGAGTGCTGGGTTCAAAGGTTTTGTAATTTGATTACAGCAATGCGTTTTCTTTTTCAGCATTTACACTTATTTAGTTTTGGTTGATCCTGTCCTGCTTCTTCCCGCAACCATCTTTTCCCCTTTCTCTACTGTACCCTTCTGCTTCCAGTATTCCCTTCTCATCAATCCTTTAGTATACTTTATTTAACATGTTGTCAGTCATATTCTATAACTAGCTCTTGTTAGCATTTAGTTTCTAAAACCATGAATGATCTGTTATAAAATTTGCTACTAGGTTAGCAATATCCACAAACCCACTGGAGTTCCTTAGGCAAACTAGAAAGTCTCAGAACCTGCTCACCACCCGCTTATATGACATATCCAATGCTGCTACAATGACTTGAGCACATTTAACTCATTAAGGTAGAATAATTAATTTCACAATAGAAAAACAAACCAAATAACAGGTAGATGTCAACAAAGAGATGACAGCTAGAGAATTACAACAAAGAGCAAACTAGAGATGCAAATATCTTGAAAAAGTAAACAATTCTGGAAGAGCATTCTTTGTCCTCCAGAGTAGGTATTACAAGGTGAGCTAAGACCCCCTCCCAGTACTGACTGGTTTTATAGATTTATGTTATTTAACATTACATTCTGTAGATCATCACTATACCAGTGTAAATCTATAAAGGAGATATTTTAAAATCCTAGAATGGAGATTTAGTAACAAAGCAGAGTATCTAATCCAAAAAATTAAAAGCATAATGAAGATGCCAAAGAAGTATTAAGATTATACAAACTTACAAGAGTCATAAGGCACATGCCAGTACTGACGTCCCACATCTTAATGGTTTTGTCTCTGGAACCGGATAGCAAGAAGGGTCCAGGCTTGCCACTTTTCTTAGTCTACAGAAAATATAAAAATTATTTTCCCCATGAAAGACATAAGGCCTTAAACAACTCCTACTATGTTATAACATTTATTCCAAATCTTTCCAAAAGGCTGTTCTATTTAAAAATACACAACTGGTCTGACACTATGCCTAGCCTACAAAGAAAAAAAAAAAAAAAAAAAAAAAAGCCCTACCTAGATAACACTAACAATGATGAATGTACCATTCAAGACTTCTGAATCAAGGTTAGGTATATCCAGGTAAGTGACAAGGCATTTGCCTAGCATGAAGGCATTAAGTTTCAGGCTTGGCATCAAAAGCCTGCCCCTAACCTCCTGAGTTCTGGGATTAAAAGAATGTGCCACCACCACCTGGCTCAAACAGGATTTTTAAACACACACACACACACACACACACACACACACACACACACACACACACACACACACACACACACAGTTAACATCAAATTTATTAATACATTGTATGTAACAACCACCAGAGGTCAGTATAAAGAATTTTAATTTAGAATCTATAATAGTTCAAACGAAGAGCTCACAAATAGGACAGGAGGTGATGGCACACGCCTTTAATCCCAGCACTCGGGAGGCAGAGGCAGGTGGGTCTCTGTGAGTTCGAGGCCAGCCTGGTCTCCAGAGCGAGTGCCAGGATAGGCTCCAAAGCTACACAGAGAAACCCTGTCTCAAAAAAACAAAGCAAACAAACAAACAAACAAAAATCTCTATAAAAATGTATATAAAAACACCACTGACAACTGGAAAGAGCAAAAACTTTAAAATTCAGAATTCTAGGCTATAGTCTTTAGGTGTATTAACAGATCTTGGACTGGGAATCAGGAAATATCATGTAAAGCTCTGTCCTATGGCACAGTAAGAAGATCATGCAATGACATAAATCACACAGTACCTCAGATCCTGTTGCTTCAGAGATGGAAGAATATGAACTTTCTGGAGCCCAGGAAATGCATTCTACCACATGTTCGTGTTCTCGGAGCTCAGCCTTGCATTCCTTTGTTGCTACAACCCATACACGCACAGTCTGGTCATTGGAACAGCTGGCTATCAGAGTGCCATCCTGATTTGGCCGCACCATACGTACCCATTCTCTGTGTCCTGTGAATGTCTTCACACAGTAGCTGTTTAAGTAATAATGTACATTATGAATAAATGGTAACCATTAGGAAACTTCCCAGAAGTAATACAAAATTAGTTACAAATCAGGATAAAGAGAATAGCATTAGCTAGAGAAATTATAGCACATCAACAAAATAAATATAAAATATTGGTTAATAAAAGATGGGCACCAGCCAGAAGTAAAAAAACATTAGCTAAAATAGGCTGACAAGAAATACGACAAATTAACAAAATACAGAATTTAGGTAAAATATATAGAAGGAATAAAATGTTTCAAAACTAAACACATACAAGTCTAAGATGTACAGTTTAAGGTATAGACAAAGGTATATCAGCAAAAACGTTATTTAAATTCTAGTTTAAACCCAGAGAAATCACCTTAAAAGAAAAAACAACAAACAAACAAAACAAAAAATCAGAAGAAAGGAAATTGACATCACACAGAACTGGCTTTTGAGATTCTTTCTTACAGTGTATCCATGTTTCTTTTAGAGAGGAAGTTATTTTTTGAGATACGTATGTATACATTGTTAATGTGGTACTGGGGATGAAAGCTAGGGCCTTATGCATGCTAAGCAAGTGCTCTACAACTATGCTACATTTCCAGCCTTCATATATATTTATATATGCACAGCTATGGTGATTATTCCAGGAAAAGATGAAATTAATAAGCACTTAAAAAAACAATTCTGTTTTATTTTAAAAGTATTTTTGGCTGATGCTTTTCAATTACATCTACTTACCCAGTTTGCACTTCCCACATTTTTATAGTTTTATCCCTTGAGGCAGACACTATATGATCTCCATTAGGCATGATGGCTACTGAAGAGACATTATGGTCATGGCCTAAAACACATAAAACAGCAGTATTTAACAGTTTACTGTAGGTTTTTATTATGGTATTTAAAAAACTACAGAAAGCATTTTTATACTGAGCTTTAAGTAAATTTGACAGGATTATAAAAAAGTAGTAAGGGAAAAAGAGAGTGGAAAGGACAGAATTTGGTCCTCTAACTAGTGCTTGAAATTTATCTTATTTGATGCTGATGTTCAACAGGGGAATGCGCTGATAGTTCATAAACATTGTTCACATTCCAAATTAGCTATGCTTCCCAGAAAAAGCTCGAGGCATATCATTTCAAGAAACTTTCCTGTCTTTTTTAAAGATAGGATCTTAGTACAAAGTCCAAATCTGCTGCAGTCCTTAAAACCTGGGATCAGCCGGGCGTTGGTGGCACACGCCTTTAATCCCAGCACTCGGGAGGTAGAGGCAGGCAGATCTCTGTGAGTTCAAGGCCAGCCTGGTCTCCAGAGTGAGTTCCAGGATAGGCTCCAAAGCTACACAGAGAAACCCTGTCTCGAAAAATCAAAAACAACAAAAACAAAAAAACCCTAACAACAACAACAAACAACCTGGGATCATACATTATGTGCCACCATGCCCAGCAAAAACTTTTTTTGGAGACAGGAACTCACGTATGCCATGTGACCTCAAACTTGCTATGTAGCCAAGGAAACCTTGAACTTTTGATTGTTTTGCTTCTACTTCTTGAGTAATGAATTTATAGGGATTTACTACCAATCAGGATCAAATGAAAGGCTTTGTGCAAGCACAAACTCTTTAAGTGATGACAGTAAGATACTGGCAACTCAAAGAATCTTAGATAACATTATTTACAAAAGGATGTGCCAAAACTCCTTTAACAGAATTAATTGAGGTAATGTATTTAAATGAGTGGAAAAAAAACCCCACAAACTTCAATCATACACTCCATGTAATAAGCCTGTGTACTAAATATCACCAGCTAATCTTTTTGCTTTGTTTTGCTTTCTTGAGACCAGAGAGTTTACTGTGCAGCACAGTTGGGCTACAACTTGCTTTGTAGTGAAGGCCAGTCTTAAACCAGTGATCCTCCCACCTTGGCCTCTTGCTTGCTGGAATTATGTACAGGCATCGACACACCTGGCTTGTTTTTAAATCACTAATATAGCATTTAGATATAATACATATATCTAAACAACCATATTTCATATTCTTAAAGAAAACAAAGTCAAACCATGCAGTGGTGGTGCATACCTTTAATCCCAGCACTCATGAGGCAGAGGCAGGTGGATCTCTGAATTCAATGCCAGCCTGGGATAGCCAGTGCTACACAGAGAAACACTGTTGGGGGAAGGGGGCAACACATGGGGGATTGGGGATGGGACAAAGCCAGATGTGGTGGCCCACACCTTTGACCTCAGTACTTGAGGTAGGTAGAAGCAGACAGATTTCTTGAGTTCAGGCAGCCAAGGCTACACTGTGAAACCCTGTCCCAAAAACCTAGAAATGACAAATGTTAGTATTTCCTATATACCCAGATAATTTAAGTATGACTCATTTTAGCTTTACAATCCTATGACATATGTATTGCCCCCTTTATTTTCCAGATGAAATAACATATGGACACTTAAAGGTACCACAGCAAGGGACTCAGGCTTCCAGCTTCTACACTGGCTATTCTCTTGATGAAAGACAAAAGAAAACCAATAACCTCAGTACATTAACTATCCTTTTCTGTTAGACTAATCTGGCCTGGCAGCTTTTCTTATCCAAATATACTTGTGAATACAAATTAGTATTCTTTGTAAAACTTAAAGCATCCTAACAAGAAAATCTCTATTACCAAAGCCCATAATGCAGACAGCTAGGAGTTAAATGTAGGGTACCTGTAAGTGGGTTAGCATATTATTTCTTCTATCAAGTGTCCTGCCAGAAATTAAAGAACCATCCGCTACCCCTTACCATGCATGGTTCTGATGCATTCAAAGCCCTGAAAATCCCATAGTTTAATCGTCATGTCTGCAGAACAGGAAGCCAAAAGCTTGCCACTGTGGTCAAAGGAAATGTCCTGTACAGAGTCTGTGTGCCCCTTGAGAGTTCGCTCAAAATCTCCAGTCTCATAGTCCCACACCTGTCAAGTGAATAGAAAAAAGGTCAACACCAATCCATCACTTCCTCATTTCACATTTACACCCAGAAGCTTAGTCTGGCACCTTACTGACTAATTAACAAATAACAAATAATAATCTGTTAGAAATACCAAATCTTCAAGTACAAACTGGCCTTTCTCGATAGAGAAAACTGAGCTCCAATTATCCAAGTAGATCTTCAGTGTCACACTTGTTAAGTATCTACCACTTAATTATGCTAATGAGGAGGTACAGAAAGTCAAAGCATAATAGTCTGATAGTAAGCACTAGATATAAATAAGGAAATTCAAGTATAAAAAAGACATGTTGGGGCAAGAACAGGCAAATATTTGTATTTAAAACAAGTGAACTGATTTAAGTTCTCAATTCTACTAGAGCAGCAGAGCAGATAAAGAAAAATCTTATAAATACAAACCAAATGTTATTGATTAACAAAACCATTTCATTTGAAAAGTCTCATTTTGAAAAGACAAATTTTTCTAAAGCAGAAATTATTTGAGTTACCAATATTCAATATTACAAAGAGATGTCACTTCAAGAACATACTAAATCTTTGTTCTGGTGGTCAAATTGTAGTCTGATTGAAATCATTTTTTGAAATACTAATTACAAGCCTGGGTAAAAGAGAAAACAAAACAAAAAAACAAACAAAAACTAATTACATGCAACAAGTCCTAGGTTCAATTTAATCTCCAGCAACCCAAAACACAAAATGTGGCCTGGAGAGATCGCTCAGAGGTTAAAAGCACTGGCTGCTCTTCCAGAGGACCTGAGTTCAATTCCCAGCAACCACATGGTGGCTCACAACCATCTGTAACGAAATCTGATGCCCTCTTCTGGCCTGCAGGCCTATAGACAGACAGAACACTGTATATGTAATGAATAAATGAATCTTTAAAAAAAAAAAAAGTTAAAAATCCAAACAAAAACAACCCTCAAAATGGAAATAAAAAACAAACAAACAAACAAACACTGGGCTGAAGAGAGGGCTTAGTGGTTAAGAGCACTTGGCTGCTCTTCCAAAGGCCCAGGGTTCAATCCCCAGTACCACGTGGCAGCTAACAGCTGTCTGTAACTCTAAGATCTGACATGCTCACACAGACTTACATGCAGTCAAAATACCAATGTACGTAAAATAAGAATAAATAAACTATTAAAAACAATAAAACATTGATTCCATGCACTAAAATCAAACAGTTTTGTACACTCTATCCACAGTGAGTACTAATTTAAATTCGATCATGTATGTGTATATTTACACAAACAAATAAAATTTGGAAAATAGGTAATATTTAAAAAAAACAAAAAACTTTTCTAGGCAATACATTAAAAATAATTTATGATCTGTTGAGTGTTTTGCCTGCATATTAAATATGCGTATCATATTCATGCCTGGTGTCCTCTAAGGATAAAAAAGGACACTGGCTCCCTGGAACTGGAATGTAGATGGTTCTTGAGTCACCATATGGAAGCTGGAAACCAAACCTTGGACCTCTGTCAAAGCAGCAAGTGCTCCTATCTACTGAGCCATCTCTCTAGCCCATACTTAAAAAACTTAAGCAGTCGACATAAGAGGACTGATAAACAAATACAAAATCTCTATTTATAAGGAATTTTTAGTATAAACGTGATGTCATGAAAAATACAAATTCATATCTCACCATAACAATGTATTTATCCAGCCAGGCAGTGGTCATGCACGCCTTTAATCCCAACACTCAGGAGGCAGAGGCAGGTAGGCGGACCTCTGTGAGTTCGAGGCCAGCCTGGTCTATGGAGCAAGTTCCAGGACTGGCTCCAAAACAATACAGAGAAACCCTGTCTCGAAACCCCCCCCACAAAAAAACAATATATTTTTCCTAATTTTGTTGCTGTTATTTGTTTAGAGATAGAGTACCATTATGTAGACCAGGCTGGCCTTAAACTCAGAGACCTATTTGCCTCTGCCTGATATGTGATGGGACTCAAGGTGTGCATTACATACCAGCCAGATTTTTTATTAAGCAGTCTTCCTAAGTAGCCGAAGCTATCATGTTTCATGAACCATCTGCCTCACTCTCTGTAGTGCTATGCAAACATTATCATGTGCAGCTCTAAACAAATAAAACCTTAAACATTCAAGCACTTCCATATGAAAGAGGTCACTGTGTGTTTAATTCTGTGCTTGTCTAGTTGGATTCAGCTCTAAGAATATGGGGGGTTGTTTTTTGTTTTTTTTTTTTTTTTTTGAGACAGGGTTTCTCTGTGTAGCTTTGTAGATCAGGTTGGTAGATCAGGTTGGCCTCGAGCTCACAGAGATCTGCCTGCCTCTGCCTCCCAAGTGCTGGGATTAAAGGCATACGCCACCACCGCCCGGATATTATTTTTATCCTTTTTGGACAGGTTTCAGGTGGCCTAGCCTGATCTCAAAACTTGAATTCTTGATCTTCCAGTCTAGGTTCCCCAAATGCTAGGATTATAAACACATGCTACCACACCCCCCAAACTATTCATTTTTTAATCTTTAAACATTTTAAACATCTGTTTTTGTGTCTGTATATGTAGACATTGGGAGCCCTGAGTGTTCTGGAACTCTCTTTGTAAACCAGGCTGGCCTCTGCCTCCCAAATGCTTGGATTAAAGGTGTGCCCCACTACATCTAGCCTCTTTTTACTTTTTGATTTAAAGACTGTCCCATTAAATTGCCCAGCCTGGCCCTGAACTTAATCTGCGGCCCACACTGGGCTTAAAATTCTGTTGCCTCAATGGATGGAACTAGAAAAAACATCCTGAGTAAGGTAACCCAGACCCAGAAAGACAAACATGGTATGTACTCACTCATAAGTGGATAACAGAAGTAAAGCAAAGGATAACCAGTACAATCCAAGACCCCAGAGAAGCTAGGTAACAAGGAGAACCCTAAGAGAGACACACATGGATCCCCTGGGAAAGGGAAATAGACAAGATCTCCTGAGGAAATTGGGAGGTTAGTTGGGGAAGGGGGGCAGAAGGGAAGGTGGAAGGGGAGGGAAGAGAACATGAAGGAACTGGATGGTGGAGATGGGGGAAGGACAGGGAGGGAGAGCAAGGATATCTTGACTGAGGGAGTCGTTATGGGGCTAGTGAGAACCTGGCACTAAGGAAATTCCCAGGAGTACATAAGGATGACCCTAGCAAAGACCCTAAGCATTAGTGGAGACGGTACTTTAACTGGCCTTTCCCCATAATCAGATTGATGACTATCAGAATTATCATCATAGAACCTTCATCCAGCAACTGATGGGAGGCAGATGTGGATATCCACAGCTAAGCACTGGGCCGAGCTCCCAGAGTCCAATCGAAGAGAGCAAAGAGGTCAAGACCATGATAGGGAAACCCACAGAAACAGCTAATCTGAGCTAGTGGGAGCTCACTGACTCCAGACTGACAGCTGAGGAATCTGCATGGGACTGAAATGGGCCCTCTGAATGTGGGTGACAGTTGTATGGCTTGAGCAGTCTGTGGGGGAACTGGCAGTGGACTAGGATTTATCCCTAGTGCTTGAATTGGCTTTCTGGAATCCAATCTCTTTAGAGGGATAGCTTGTTCAGCCTAGATGGGGGGGGGGGGGCGCGCACTTTGTCCTGCTTCAAAGAGATGTGCCAGACTTGGTTGACTCTGCATGGGAAACCTCACCCTCTCTGAGGAGTGGATGGTGTGGGGTAGGGGGAAGGTGGGGAAAGTGGGAGGAGGGTAGGGAGTGGGAACTGGGATGGGAACTGGGATTGGTATGTAAAATGAGAAAAGAATGTTTTAAAATAAAAAAATCATGTCAAAAAATACATCAGGCAAAAAACAAAAACAAAAACCACCACAACCAACAACAACAACAAACTCTCTTGCCTCAGCTTCCCAAGCCAGCATTGACCACACAGTATGGCTTGGAGCAGTAGTTCTCAACCTTCCTAATGCTCAGACTCTATATCATGGTGACCCCCAACTATAAAATTACTTTCGTTGCTATTTCATAATTGTAATTTTGCTGCTATGAATTGTCATGTAAATACCTGATATGCAGGATATCTGATATTTGACCCCCAAAGGGGTTGTAATCCATAGGTTGAGAACCACTGGCTTAGAACAATTCTTCAAACATACTCTGAAATAAAAATTTTGGGGGGCTGGAAAGATGGCTCAGAGGTTCATAGTGCTCTTTTGAGAGGACATGGGTTCAATTCCTAGCATCCATAAGGCAGCTCATAACCATCTGTAATATCAGTTCCAGCAGATCCAGTATCCTGTTGTCCTCCATGGGTACCAGGTACACAAGCAGGCATGGACACCCCCCCACACACAGATAAAATCATACATAAAAGTAAAAACAAAAACAAAAACAAGCCAGTCTCTTCATAACTGCAAATAAAACCAGAATGTACTGCTATGAAGAGAATAAAAATATACATAACCAGCACACACCTTTAGTACCAGCAGAGGTAGGCAGATCTCTTTGAAGCCACCCTGGTCTACTGAATGAGTTACTGGACAGCCAGGGCTAGAGAGAAACCCTGTCTCAAGAATGAGACATTCTGGAATGAGTTCAATTCTGGAACCCCAACGGCCAAAGGAGAGAACCAACTTCTACAAGCTGTCCTTTGACCTCTACATTCATGTCACAGCACACATGCATATCCATAAAAACATATATACATGATATAACCCAAGACTGTTCTTTCCTCCATAAGGAAAGAAAAAGAAAGAGAAGTATAAAATCTTGAAATCTTTAATACCAGCACTCGGTAGGCAGAGGCAGGTGTATATTGTGAGTTCGAGACCAACCTGGTCTACAAGAGCTAGTTCCAGGACAGCCTCCAAAAGCCACAGAGAAACCCTGTCTTGAAAAACCAAAATAAATAAATATTTAAAAAATCTCAAAATCTTTCATGTAGTCTGTTAAATTACTGTTTGAAATGTAGTAAGAATGCATACTTTCATCATCACTGGAAATTCTTGTTAAAAGGTAAAATAGGGGCTGATGAGATGGCTCAGCGGGTAATAGAAATTGCTGAGCAAGTCTGACTATCTGAATTTAACCCTCAGAACCCTCAGAAAA
The DNA here is from genome assembly GCF_003668045.3 of Cricetulus griseus. NCBI lineage: Eukaryota > Metazoa > Chordata > Mammalia > Rodentia > Cricetidae > Cricetulus > Cricetulus griseus. The sequence continues at coordinate 88,136,994 of NC_048600.1, forward strand.
ATGGATAGGGAGCTGGGTGTTGGTGGCATATACCTTTAGTCCTGGCACTCAGGAGGCAGAGGCAGATAAATCTCTTCGGTTTGAAGTCAACCTGATCTATACAGTTAAGTTCCAGGACAGCCAGAGCTTTATAGGGAAACCCTGTCTCAAAAACCAAAAGATGGATAAAGAGAACTAATTATACCCAAATTGTCTTCTGGCCTCCACATAACCACTGTGGTACACATAACCCTCACACACAAACACGAAATAAATCCCTGTTTGATAAAACACATGTAATTTCAATTTACATTTTTTCTTACATTAGCAGTGAGGTCCAAACTACTCAAATTACTTTTAATTGGTTACTCATAGTCCTCAACTCTACCTTCTGAGTTCTGAGACTACAGACATACAAAGACACTAGCAAGGCCCCTGGATTTGATCCCCAGCCCAACTTCCTCCTTCAAAACTACTACTACGAACTGCTCTGAATACTAATCCTTGATCCATTTTCCTGAATTACTGTAGCTCAATGATGAAAGGCTTTAAAGGTATAAAAAACAAAACAAAACACATGGAAGAGAAGCTGGACATAACGGCTCAGTGGTTAAGAACACTTGCTATTCTTTCAAAGGACCTGAATACAGTTCCCAGCACCCATGAAGTGTGGTTCACAACTTCCTACAATTCCAGTTCCAACAGATCCAACACCCTCAACTGAGATCCACATGCATGGTTCTAGCACAGATAAAGATTGTGTGTGTGAGTACAAGCTCACTTTTAACCACTGAGTCTCCAGGATCATCACATTAAGACTATGTAACATACAGGGCAGTGGTGGCACATGCCTTTAGTCCCAGTACTTGGGAGGCAGAGGCAGGTGGATCTCTATGAGTTCAAGGCCAGCCTGGTCTACAAAGCTACACAGAGAAACCCTGTCTCAAAAAGTGAAACAATAATAATAAAAAAAAAGGCTATGTAACACACTGGGCATGATGGCACAAAGCTTTATTTCCAGCACTCTGGAGGCAGGGGAAGGCAGATCCCTTAAGTTTGAGGCCACCCTGTTCTGCACAGTGAGTGTCAGGCAGCCAGGGCTATGTAGAGACATTGTCTCAAAATGAGTAAATTAATTTAAAAAGAATATGTTAAGCCGGGCGTTGGTGGCACACGCCTTTAATCCCAGCACTCGGGAGGCAGAGACAGGTGGATCTCTGTGAGTTCGAGACCAGCCTGGTCTACAAGAGCTAGTTCCAGGACAGCCTCGAAAGCCATAGAGAAACCCTGTCTCGAAAAACCAAAAAAAAAAAAAAAAAAAAAAAAAAAAAAAAAAAAAAAAAAAAAAAAAAAAAAAAAAAAAAAACAGAAAAAAGAAAAAATATGTTAAAAACATATTCAACTTGAAAAACTGGTAAAACATAGTCACACTTATGTCATGTCTGCAACTTCTATTGCTATGGGATATGAACAGTGATATTAAACTTTTACAAAAAGAACTTAATATTGGTTCTTCATATAAAATAAACCTTTGAAATAAGAAACACAACTGTCGAAGCCACCCTGGTCTCCAGAGCGAGTGCCAGGATAGGCTCCAAAGCTACACAGAGAAACCCTGTCTCGAAAAACCAATAAAAAAAAAAGAAACACAACTGTCATTTTATTATGGGTAGATTAAAAAAAGTTGTACATTACTTTAGACTAATGTTCTTTGGGAGAATGGACTTGCAAACTAATATTTTCTTTTTTTAAAAAAAAGATTTGTTTATTTTTAAGATTTATTATGCATACAGTGTTTTGACTGCAGGTCAGAAGAGGGCACCAAATTGAATTACAGATGTTTGTGAGCCACCATGTGGGTGCTGGAATTGAACTCAGGACCTCTGGAAGAGCAGCCAGCTCTTAACCACTGAGCCTTCTCTCCAGTCCCTAATATTTTCTTATTGCCTGCTTAAAAATAAGGGACAAACTTCTCAATTTTCAAGAACAGAAAGTATTCAAAGAAAAGATGATATGCCATACTAAATTAAAAGCATGCCAAATTTTCTCAAATACATCAGTTAATTTATTGACAGATGACTCTCTAGAGCTATAATGAAGGTTAAAGTCTGCCTTTAAGGTTTATAACCAAATCACTAATTTATACAGTTTCAAAAAGGCAACTGCCACCAAATCTTACATTCCAAGTTTGATTTCCAGAACCCATATAGTAGAAGGGAGAAACAACTCCCATAATTTGTTCTTTGGCAATCACACACATGTAGGTATGCATACATACACAAGGAGCATGAGCACAAAAAAAAAAAACAACAAATAAACAAAAGATAAACTCAGAACTCTCCTCTACTTAGATCCTAATTTTCAAAATCTTTCTTTCACCTAATTTATATCAAGTCTGCCTTACCTGAGTGTGGCGACCCATGACTTTTAATCACAGCATTTAGGAGTGAGAGGCAGGAGGATTTCTATGAGTTCAAGGCCAGTGTGATAGCTAAGAATACTTAGACACAGTCTTTAAAAAAAAAAAACAAACAAACAAACAAAAACAAAAGGAACAAACAAAAAGAACTTGCCTTAATTGTAGCATCTTCTGAAGCAGAGACCATAACACTGAACACAGGATGGAAAATAACTCGAGTGACTGGACTCCTATGACCACTCAATGCGTATTTCTCTGGTGGACGGGGAATCCATTCTTTAGGGTCTCTTTTCTGACCAAGGGGACCACCCGACGTAAATTCTTCTTTTGCTTCATTTAGTTTTGATTCTAATTCCATAACCTTGGGGAGGGAACATGAAGTTAAAGATTCATACTATAACATATTTGGGGTTTTTTATTTGTATGTTTTCTGCTTTTAGGTAGGCTCTCACTATGAAGCTTAGGGTAGCCCAGAATTTATAATCTTCCTGTCTCAGCTCCCAAGTTCTGTAGTTACTATGCCCAGCCCAAACCATTTCACTCAAAGACAATTTTCATTTACATTTATTAACAGAGAAGATCAACACATTTCCCTGGATCCCTTTACACTTGCCATTTTTAGTGGTTTTTTTTCCCCCCTACACCACAGTTATAGCTGGGCTTGTATTAGAACAATGCTATCTATTCCAACTTTTCTTTTCTTCTTCATTTGTTTTGTTTTTCGAGACAGAGTTTCTCTGTGTAGTTTTGGAGCCTGTCCTGGAATTCGTTCTGTAGACCAAGCTGACCTTGAACTCACAGAGATCCACCTGCCTCTGCCTCCCAAGTGCTGGGATTAAAGGCATGTGCCACAACCACCCTACTATATTCCATTTTTTTATATGAAGAATATGTATTTTAAAAATGGAATAGCATTTGTTATTTATGTCTTTCAGGTTAAAAAAAAAAACTCAGAGGTAAGAATAGTTCATATGAGACCACATGTAGTGCTCTTTTCCCATTTCCAAGTAGTTGTGTCCTTCTAAGGGTACAAATGATTCCTTAAGCATCAATTTCTCTGTCAGGACAATACAAATTCAACCAAGGCACTACTCCAGGCTGTATGAGCTACTATGCATCAGTAATAACCTTAAAATCAAAGTTTTTTTGAAGCAAAGGAAATGTTCTTTTTAAGCTCAGATACGAGAATCAGAAGATTAATAATTTATGGTAATGCTTTCAGAAAATTTGTAAGAACACACTGACCACAACAACCTAAAGAAGACTTAGTTACCTTTTTTTGTAATCTAATAACAGATGTCCATTTTTTTTCCAAAAGACCAGCATACTTTTTATCTAATTCTTCATTCTAGAGGAGAAAAGGCAAGATCCTTTAAAAGATGGCTTAACCATGACATCTTTAAACTTAAACATTAAATATATGATTATACAAAAAAAGTAGAAAAATAAGTTCACTGCTAAGTAGAGCACAATAAAAAATGGCAAGGTTTGAATAGCTGAATTGACCTAACTACTGCAAATTTAAGTAAAACTCCACCCATTAACTATACTATGAGTAATTAGAAGACATTAAAAAAATCAAGTATACCATATCTAATTCAGCTTCCTTTTTAAAAACGGAATATGCCTCTTCATAGCCATTTGAACGAAGATAATCTGCTATAGCTCGATTTCTGAAAGAAAACAAATTCAAATAAATCCTAAAAATACCTCATTTCTAAATAAAGAAACATATTAAAAATCTTGGGGTTTTTTTGTTTGTTCTTTTGTTTTTTTTGTTTTTGAGACAGGGTTTCTGTTAGCCCAGGCTAGCCTTGAACTCACAAAGCTCCACCTGATTCTCTCTTTCAAATGCTGCCTCTCTCAAGAACCTGGCTATTAAAATCTATTAAAAAGAGTACTTCCTTCCAAATTATATGAACCTTTCTGGGGGGAAAAATGGATACACCTCCAAAGGTGAACACACACACATTCACTCAACTCACTCATACACAAAATAAATAAATGTAACCATGTACATGCTTGGTGCCTGAGGTGGTCAGAAGTAGGTGTTTGGATCTCCTAGAACTAGAGTTAGAATTGTGAGCTGCAATGTGGGTGCTTATCTTCTGCAGGAACAAGTGCTCTTAACCATTAAGTCATCTTGAAAGCCCCAACAATAGTCTTTTAGTTTGTTTTGTTTGCTTGTTTTTAATTTTAATTTAGTTTTATTTATGTGGATATTTAGCTTGTATGTATGTCTATGCATGTGTGTACAGTGCCCACAGATGCCAGAAAAAGGTTTTGGATAACCTGGAAGTGGAGATGCTAACAGTTACTAACCATCATGTGAGTGCTAAGACAGGTATAGCGATGCTTACCTTTCATACCAGCACTTGGGAGGTAGAGATGAAGAGATCTCTGGGAATTCAAGGTAAGCCTGGTCTACAGAGTCAGTTCCAAGCCATCCTGGCCTACCCTAACTAAAAAACAACAAAGTGCCACAAAAATGCAAAACAGTGGCAAGTAAATTTTAGGAGCAGTAGAATAAATGATTGTTATGGTATGAGAAAGTTATATAGGATTTTTTTCCATATAACTCACTGTAATATAAAAAATACTACTGTTTCTTAAAGTGTTAAAGCACATTCATTAACAAAATATTTTTATATTGAAAAAATTAATTTTAAAGTTTATTTAGAAGAACAAAAATTGTAAAAGGCCTTGAAATATTAAAAAGTAAATAAAAGTTACGTATAATAGAGTCAATCTGTAATCCAGCACTCAAAGAGTTGAGGCAGGAGTTCTGGACCAGCCTTGGCTATATAACAATACTAAAAACTACTTGGTAACTGTTAGACATTTTCCTTTATAAAAATCACAATAATCAACCCCACATAGCTTCAATATTATAGAAATGTAGTAACATAAATTACAGTATAAAGTTAGAAATATTTATATAATCATAACAGTAAGGCGGAGTTTTCGAGACAGGGTTTCTCTGTGTAACTTTGGAGCCTGTCCTGAAACTAGCTCTTGTAGACCAAGCTTGTCTGGAACTCAGAGATCCGCCTGCCTCTGTCTCCCAAGTGCTGGGATTAAAGGCGTGCGCCACCAGCGCCAGGCTCTGAAGAATGACTTTTATTTTGTGTTTTGAGACAGAGGTTCACTATGTAACAGTCCTGTCTGTCCTGGAAATCACTTTGTAGAGCAGGCTGGTCTCAACTTCAAGAGATCTACTTGCCTTGAGTTCTGGGATTAAATGTGTGCTCCACCATGCCCAGCTTACAAAATGACTCTTAAGGAAACATGGATAGAGCATAGCTTTCACTGACTGCATGACACCTATTTGCAATGCTCCACTAAAGTCCTTTTATAAACAGGAAAATGGAAACACCTCCACAGAGATTACACAAGGAGCAAACAACTGAAAAAGAAAAGTCAACACAAACAAAACTTCTGACTCAGGATAAATCTAAAATAAAACATTGTTTTATTTTGGTTTGGTTCTTCATAACAGAGTTTCTCTGTGGAGCTTTGGAGCCTGTCCTGACACTCACTGTGCAGACCAGGCTGGCCTTGAACTCACAAAGATCCCCCTGCCTCTGCCTCCCAAGTACTGAGGACTAAAGCTGTGCCCCATCACTGCCCAGTTGTCAGTTTTTAAGAATACCAGCATCGAGGAATCTAAGACCTTATTCTGACTCTATGGGCACGACACACACATGATACACAGATACACATACAGGCAAAACAGCCATATACATTAAATTTTAAAATAAAGCAAAAACAAACAAACAAAAAAACAAAAACCCAAACCAGAGGCACATGAAATATATTTAATAAAAGAAGGAATATAGAAATATACTTTTTGTTTGGTTGGTTTTGGTTTTTTCAAGATAGGGTGTCTCTGTAGCTTTGGAGCCCGTCCTGGAACTCAACACTGTAGACCAGGCTGGCTTCAGACTCACAGAGATCTACCTGCCTCTGCCTCCTGAGTGCTCGCTCATATTTTTATAAAACAATGAAAACTGTTTCCAGATACACTGAAGATAGCATGGCAGAGAGGATTAAAAAGAGAATAGGCCTGTTTTAGTTGATTTGTTTTCTGAGAAAGGGTTTCACCATGTAGCTCTGACTAGACCTGGCATTCACAGAGGTTCACCCACCTATCTTCCAAATGCTGGACTAAAGGTGTGCACCACAACTCACTGTTTGCTTTCGAAACAAAGTCTCCTGTAGCCCAGGTTGGCCTTGAATTTACTAGGTATCCAAGGATGACCTTGAACTTCCTTGTCCTTCTACCTTTATGGCCATGTCAGATTTTATGTGATGCTTGGGATCAAATCCATGGCTTCATGCATAGTAAGCAAGCACTCTACATACTGAGCATTTTTAAGTTCATCCCAGCACTGAGGAGACAGAAGCAGGCAAATCTAAGTTTGAGGCCAGCTTGGTGTACAGAGTACTGAGTTCCAGGATAGCCAGAGTCGGTATTACTGTTCCGTGTTGTAAAAAATTATTTTAAGGTGTGTTACTTTTGTTTATGCTGCATTTGTTTAACTCTGTGAAGCTATGTTACGTTGCCTGTCTAAAACACCTAATGGTCTTAATAAAGAGCTGAACAGCCAATATTTAGGTAGGAGAAAGGATAGGCAGGACTGGCAGGCAGAGAGTATAAATAGGAGGATTGGGCTGGGCGTTAATGGTGCACACACACCTTTAGTCCTAGCACTCTAGAGGCAGAGGCAAGCAGATCTCTGTGAGTCTGAGGACAGTCTGGTCTACAGAGTGAGCTCCAGGACAGGCTCCAATACTACACAGAGAAACCCTGTCTTAAAAAAAAAAAACAAAAACAAAAAAACAGGGCTGGAGAGATGGCTCAGTTAAAGGCTAGGTTCACAGTCAAAAACAAACAAACAAACAAAACAAAACAAACAAGACTTCCCAAGACTGCATGTGGGGCCCAAACGTTTGGCAAGAATTTCCACATAAAAAACCTGACAAAAGCAGGGCTGGAGAGATGGCTAAGAGGGTAAGGGCACTGGGGCTCTTACAGAGGTCCTGAGTTCAACTCCCAGTAACATGGTGGCTCTTCTGGTGTGCAGGTGTACGTGCAGATAGGGTCCTCGAATACATAAAATAAGTCTTTTAAAACATTTTTAAAAACCCGTCAAAAGCCTAAAAAGGGATTCTGAACACAAAGATTGAATAGATGATAGAATATTTTCTTTAAATTTTTGCCAAATGTAAATGGACTAAATACTGTTAACTATACTTCTTGCTTGATAACTCTTTTGTTATATATAAGTTTACTAGGTTAAAGTTAAAACCTTCCTTTTTATTTAGACAGAAAAGAGGAAATGATGGGGGATTGGTGGATGTTCTTCTGTATGCTGTGAATATGTTTTGCTTATCAGTTGATGAATAAAGCTGTTTCGACAAATGGACAGCCAGGATTTAGCCAGGTGGGAAATCCAAACAGGGATACATAAAGGTAGTAGGCAGAGTCAGAGAGACTCCATGTAGCTACCAAGGAATCAAGAGACCCGGGAATCACTGGAAAGCCAAGACCACATGGAGATACACAGATTAATAGAAATGGATTAATAATTAAGAGACCAATAAGAAGTCTGAGCCATCAGCCAAAAAGTTTATAAATAATATAAGCCTTTGTGTGTTTATTTGGAACTAAGTGGCTTCGGGCACAACTAGGACAGAAAATTCCATCTACAACTGCATTTTAACACTTTCTCCCCAACCCCATCTCCCCTCTCCCCTTTTGTGACAAGGTGTCAGCTAGCACAAAGCTGGTCTTGAACTTCCAAAATAGCAGAGGATGATTTTGCCACTACCCCATGTACCATCTATCAATCATGCCTAGTTTACTCTTATAAGGGATTTCTAAGTAGAAGAAAACATAGAAACTTACAGTTCATCTCGTTGTCTCTGGGACAGCACCATTTTGGCTGTAATGTCAAGCTTATTTGATATAGTGGTATGTCCCTCCAGAAAAATCGAAAGTTCTGTGATCCCTGGATTAGAATTAAATATGCCACTACGTGGCTTCCACACAGGGGAAAATGATTCTTTCTCAAGTGAATCCAATCAGCAACCAGGAAATAGTCAACAAGTAAGGTTCATTCCACCTAAAGAGAAAAAAAGAGAAAAAATAGAATTATTTTCCTCATTTAAAATTTGTATTATTTCCAAATTATAGAAAATGATATAATTATATTAATATGCATGTTAGATGACATAGTAGAAAGAAAGAGAGAAAGAGAGAAAGAAAGAAAGAAAGAAAGAAAGAAAGAAAGAAAGAAAGAAAGAAAGGAAGACACCAGTCAATGCCAAAATAAATTCCTGTCTCAAAAAACCATAAACCAGGCATCTTTCTGACCCCACAAGTGTGTTATAATTTCAGACCCAGGTATGTACCCCCAAACCCTGCCATATTTTATGTAGCTAAAATGATACAAAAAGGTACTTTTGTTACTGTTTTTGAGATAGGGTCTAACTAGGTAGTCCTGGCTGGCTAAGACTCTTGGCAATCCTCCTGCCTCAGCTTCTAACTTCTAGTGCTAGGTTTATAGGTATGCACCAACACACCCAGCAACACAGTATTTAACATAGTTACTTATTTAATTTCAATTATTAATATATAGCTATTCTAGAAATTTTACTATTGCTGTTGTTTTTTGTTTTGTTTTGGTTTTTCGAGACAGAGTTTCTCTGCGGCTTTGGGGGCTGTCCTGAAACTAGCTCTTATAGACCCAGGCTGGTCTCGAACTCACAGAGATCCACCTGCCTCTGCCTCCGAAGTGCTGGAATTAAAAGGCATGCACCACCAATGCCCGGCTTTTTTTTTTTTTTTTAAAGTCAGGGATTCACTATGTAGCCCTGACTGGTTTCAAACTCAGCAATTCTCCTACAGAGGCTGGAGTATAAAATCAGCTCAGGTCTTTACAATTCAGCCTAGAGTCAAAAGAAATTACTGACATTTTTTTTCCCCCGGAAAAAATTACAGAACAGTGAATGAACCTAAAGGAAATATACATTAATGAGCTAGATAGTTTAATGGTAAAGACATGTTGCTACCAAGCCTGACAACCTAAATCCCAGGGAGCCACATGGTGGAAGGAGAGAGTCAATTCCTGCAAGTTTTTTTTTTTTTTTTTTTTTTTTGTATCTCCAAAGGTAAGTATACAGACAAGCCCTCAATCAATCAATTTAACTAAAAAATAAGATTAGATCTGGAGGTTTAACAGTTAAACTGTTTACCTAGCTTGTTTGTACAAGGTAGTGGATTCAATAGCCAGAATGGAAGAGAGGGCAAAGAGGGGAAGAATGGTATGTATGGTATGTGTATGAGCTCAAGTGACAGAGTATATGAGTAAGTATGGCCTGTGTAGCTGAGTGGCAATGCGTATGGAGGGTCTATGTTTATGAGAGACAGTGTGTGTAGTGCAGAGTGCATATATTTGAGTGACTGAGTATATAACTGAGTATGGAGTGCCTATACGTGCAAGTATAGAAGAAAGTATGGGGTGTTTGGGAAGGGGGATTGACTGCAACTGAGGCTGAGAAAAAGCAATTAAGGCAGTGAAAGTAAAGTTATATCACGGAAGTCAAATTAAGTATTTTTGAGGAGAGGCAATTTATAGTATCCAAAGTTATCAAATATGAAAGCATAGGTTGGCTGCATTCAGTATGCAGTTCACTGATAACCTTGATGAGAATGGTTTTGGTGGAATACTAGAGAGAAAAATGGCTTAATATGCCAGAAACAATATCAATTGTTAAATTTTTTTTGAAACAGTAGGTATCAGGTTACAGCCAAGGCTGGCCTGAAATTCAAGGCAATCCTACTGCCTCAGACTACCAGGTACTAGATTACAGGAATGAATCACCATGCCTGGCTAGAAAATAAAGTTTAAACAGGCAAGAAGATGAATAGAGATAATACCATAAAACTTTTACAGATAAATATAAGATTTGTTTTCCTCTACCAGATGAGATACTTAAATGCTGACAAAAGAAAATGTAAAAGACATACAATTATACCTATGTAAGTGTATTTTATATTAGTGTAGTGAAAGAATACTGAAATATTGTTGCCATAAAAACAATCTGGCCAGGCGTTAGTGGCACACGCCATTATTAATCCCAGCACTCAGGAGGTAGAGGTAGGTGGGTCTCTGTGAGTTTTGAGGCCAGCCTGATCTCCAGAGCGAGTGCCAGGATAGGCTCCAAAGCTACACAGAGAAACCCTCTCTCGAAAAACCAAGAAAGAAAGAAAGAAATAAGTGAAGAAAGAAAGGAAGGAAGGAAGAAAGAAAACAATCTGATTGGTGACTGGAGAGATGGCTCAGAGGTTAAGAGCACTGGCTGCTCTTCCAGAGGTCCTGAGTTCAATTCCCAGCAACCACAGGGTGGCTCACAACCATCTGTAATAACATCTAGTTGCCCTCTTCTGGCCTGCAAGCATACATGCAGGTAGAACACTGTATACATAATAAATGAATAAATATTTTTATAAAATCTGATTAAGGGCTGGAGAGATGGCTCAGAGGTTAAGAGCACTGACTGCTCTTCCAGAGGTCCTGAGTTCAATTCCCAGCAACCACATGATGGCTCACAACCATCTATAATTCAATCTGGTGCCCTCTTCTGGCATGTAGATAGAACAGTGTATATGTAATACATAAATCTTAAAAAAAAAAAAAAAAAAAAAAAAAAATCTGATAGCCGGGCGTTAGTGGCGCATGCCTTTAATCCCAGCACTTGGGAGGCAGAGGCAGGTGGATCTCTATGAGTTCGAGACCAGCCTGGTCTACAAGAGCTAGTTCCGGGACAGCTTCCAAAGCTACAGAGAAACCCTGTCTCAGAAAAAAAAAAAAAATCTGATTAAGTGTTTCTGACTCCAATTATCAATTTGCAGTAAGAGGGCAGAGAATACTTGAGAATACAAGTAGCAAAATCTATCCTGTGAAAAGCCTTAGAATACAAATAACTTAGTTTCTCCAATGAAATAAAGAGACAGAAAAGGAACCTGTGGATTCAAAGACATGTAGCTGTGTATGGTGGCTCCAACCACCAATCACAGTATTCAAGAAGTTAAAACAGAATATTACCACTAGTTCAAACCAAATCCTGGCTAAACTGTAAATTCAAGGCCTGTCTCAGGGGATCTCAGAGCCACTGAGATGTCTCAAAAATAAATTAAATAATTGGGCTGTGTTGGGGCACAATTTTAATCCCAGTACCCCAGAAGGCAAAGACAGGCAGATCTCTGTGAGTTTGAGGTCAGACTGGTCTACAAACAGAGGTCCAGGACACCCAAGACTGTTACACGCAGAAACCCTGTCTTGAAAAAAAAAAAAAACAAATACTATAAGGCAAGTGACATTCACTAGCTGCAATGTGTGAACCATGCTTAGATCGAGATCTAAAGAAACTATAAAATAAACACTTAGAGAAATCTGAATATTGATTAAACAGTTGATTATTAAAAGAATTACAGGGCTGGAGATGGCTCAGAGTCTTACTGGCTGCTCTTCCAGAGGTCCTGAGTTCAATTCCCAGCAACCACATGGTGGCTCATAACCATTCATAATGAGATCTGGTGCCCTCTTCTGGCATGCAGGCATACATGCAGACAGAACAGTGTATACATAATAAATCATTAAAAGAATTACAAAACTCATTACATTAGTCTCTTAGTTTTGTTTATGGTTTATATTTTTCATATAAAGTTCCTAAAAAGTAGAAGTTGAGGCTGGGGATGTAGCTCAGTCCTAGATGACTTATTTAACACACACACACACACACACACACAGAGTTCTTACCACCATAAACAAATACATCAGAAAGTAATAGAGGGAGGAGGAAAGATTTGGATGCAATAAAAATGGATTACCTTACAATGATCAAGCTTTAGAATATAATTCCAAAACACAGAACACATTATTATGTACTATCAATACATGTACAGGTGTATTCCTAAATCTGCCATTTTATCCAATTACTACCTTCACAGACTTGGGACAGATGTAGCACCGTAGAGTACATCTACTGTGTACTCTACAGTGCTTTCCTGGGGGCATGAAGCCCTGGGTTCCATCCCCAACATTGCATAATTCCAGCATTAGATGGGTAGGAACAAGAGGATGTTCAAGGTCATTTGTAGCTAACAGTTCAGCTCAAGGTCTAAGATACATGAGATCCCTTTTCCAAACAAAATACCAAAAACACCCGAAGAACATTTTAATTCTCTTTAAAATACAAACAAAAAACTACGTATCATGCCATGAATCTACTATGTCATGAATCAATACTTCAATTTGAGTTAAAAGGTAAAAACTAGCCAGGCAATGGTAGCACATGCCTACAAGGCCAGCACTCAGGAGACAGTCGAAGGCAGATCTCGAGTTCAAAACCAAACTTGTTCTACCAAGCAAGTTCCAGGACAGCCAGAGATACACAGAGAACCCGTTTCAAAAAACCAAAATCATAACAAACACAACAAAACAACATTTTACATTTTTATACAAAATTAAGCAGAGTAACTCCTGTGATTTCCTAGTAATTTGTATATACACATTTAAGACTTTCCACACTACTGCCATTACATGCAGCAATGTCTCCTCAACAATACTCCTCAAAAGCAGCAACTGACATATTTTTCATTGTTAACTCTAAAATAAATTCACAGTAATTAGCACACAATAGGCAACTGGTGCTCCTAAATGATTGTCTTCAGCATCATAGTAAAACTAAGGCCAAATTTGTTTTGAGACAGAACTCTGCGAAGCCCTCGCTGTCCTAGAAATCGATCTTTAGACCCAGCTGGCCTCAAATTCAAGAGATCCACCTGCCTCTGAGTCCCAAGTGCTAGGATTATAGGCGAACACCACCACTACCCATGTCAAGGCCAAATTTTAATGTGCTTCAGAAAGCAAAGATACACTAAATCACTTTATTCTCTCTTCTCTTTTAAAATCCAGGCAGTAAGATTCACCAAGTTCAGCTACTTCAAGCTGGGTTAGATGTAATCCTTTTTCTTTTCAAAGACTGATATTAGTACGTATCAGAGCCGATTGGGAAAAATCCTACAGGAGGACAAGATAAATATCAGCAAGCTGTCTCAAAGCTAAAACTTTGACTTTTTTTTTTTTTTTTTTGGCAACAGGGTTTCCCTGTATAACCCCGGCTATTCTGAAACTCCCTTTGTAGACCAGGCTGGCCTCCACCTCCCAAGTGCTGGGATTCAAGGCATGTGTTACCATTTTTATAAATTTTAAATTTATTTTATGTATATGAATACTCTATCTGCATGTACAACTTTTTGCCAGAAGAGGACAGCAGATCCCAATATATATAAATGGTTGTGAATCACCATGTGGTTGCTGGGAATTGAACTCAGGACCTTGGAAGAGCAGCCAGTGCTCTTAACCGCTGAGCCCTCTCTCCAGCTCCTCTAATTATGACTTTTCAGAAAGTAAAACCTAAATTGGGTATGACGGTGAATACTCCCAGCACTCAGGCGGCCAGAGGATAGGATGTCAAAGTCATCCTTGGCTCCAAACAAATTTGAGGTCAGTCTGGGCTATGTGAGAACCCACCTTTTAAAAAAATCAGCTGGGCATTGATGGCATCCACCTTTAATCCCAGCACTTGGGAGGCATAGGCAGGTGGATCTCTGTGAGTTAAGAGACCAGTCTGATCTACAGAGCAAGGTCCAAGACAGGCTCCAAAGCTACAGAGAAACCTTGTCTCAAAAATCCAAAAGAAGAGTCAAAACTAAGTAACAAAATCCACTGCTTTAAAATAGGAGAAGACCAGTGCGTTGGTGGTGCACAACTTTAATCCCAGAACTCAGGAGGCAGAGGCAGGCAGATCTCTGTGAGTTCGAGGCCAGCCTGGTCTACAGGGCAAGTTCCAGGACAGGCTCCAAAACAATAAAAGAAACCCTGTCTTGAACCGCCCCCCCAAAAAAACAAACCACAAACAAACAAATAAATATATAAATAATAAAAAAAATTAATGGAATGGGCTGGAGAAATGGCTCAGAGGTTAAGAATGCACCCTGCTCTTTCAGGGAATTCAAATTTGGTACCCATTACCCATGCCACACAGCTTACAACAGCCTGTAAAATTCTAGCTCAGGGGACTTGATGCCCTCTTTTGGCCTCCACAGGTGAGCACCCACACACAAACTGGCATGCATTTATACAAACACACACATATACACATAAATCACTGCAATTCTCTAGCTAGAGAAGAATGTTCTCAAAGTGATGCTTCACAGTGATTGTTTTGGAAGTAAAAAACCATACTAAAAGCAGAGAAGGACCTGGTAGTCGGTGGTGACAGACCTTGAACTAGACAGGCAATGGGAATGATTTGAAAGAGCCCCATGGCCAAAGTACAACTGGAGGAAGATGGCCTTTTGGTCTTGAAGATAGTACTCTTTTTCTCTGTGTTATGTTCATAAGTATGCACTTGTATACATGTGGGAGACTGAGGCTGATGTTGGGTTTCCACCTTATATTTTTAAGTAACGTCTTTCATGGACCCCAGGGCTTACAATTAGCTACACTGGCTGGCCAGTGAGCTCCAGAAATGGGCATGTCTCTGCCCTACCCTAAGAACTGGGTTTAGATGCTACCACACACATTTTTATGTGGGTGATGGAGATCCAAAATTTATGCTTGTGCCATAACAAGCATTTTACCCACTGAGCCATGTCCCAGCCCCAAAGATGGTTTTCTCAAGGGTATGATTTTAGTCCTAAAGGCAGATCCCATTTTATTAGAGAACAACTGCTCAGAAATTATAAAGCAGTATTTCTCAACTGATTTCTGATTTATTACCACCCACATTAATGTTTGTCTTCACCTGTACAAATAACTTAGTAATAGGACTGGCAAAATGGCTCTGCAAGTAAAGGTGATTACCATCAAGCCTAATGATCTGCAGTCCATGCATCCTACATAGTGCAAGATGAAAGTCAACTCGTGAAAATTGTTCTGACCTCCATAGATGAGCTATGGCATGCACACATACATATAAAAAAGAATAAAAACAATAAAGAATTAAATAATAATGTCGGGGCTGGAGAGATGGCTCAGAGGTTAAGAGCACCAGCTGCTCTTCCAGAGGTCCTGAGTTCAATTCCCAGCAACCACATGGTGGCTCACAACCATCCGTTATGAGATCTGTTGCCCTCTTCTGGTGTGCAGATATACATGGAAGCAGAATGTTGTATACATAACAAATAAAATCTTTAAAAAAAATTATAATAATAATGTCAAAAGGTGGTGGTGGACGGCAGCACACACCTTTAATCCCAGCACTGGGGAGGAAGAGGCAGGAGGATCTCTGTGAGTTTGAGGCCAGCCTGATCTACAAAGCAAGTTCCAGGACAGGGTCCAAAGCTACAAAGAGAAACCATGCTTCAGGAAAGAAAAAAAAAAAGTAACTGGTTTACAATTCTTTGAGGCAGGTTTTGGAAGAGAAAAAAATTCAAGTGCAAATATTTGAGTAGTTAGGAAATACAGTATTACTAGAATAGTGAAAGATAGAAAACAGCTACAAAAAGCAGTCACCAATAGAAGTGATCTGTACTCTAAATTCCAGAGGTGCAGCAGTGACAAAATAAAGACAGTTCTCGTAGTGTCAAAGAAAACAAAAATTTACTTAGAAATAAAGGTGAATCATGCATTGGGAAGAGTCAAAGCTGTATTACAGGCATTAATAAAAACCCGTAACACTAAGCTAGGCACAGCAGAACACACCTGCAATTCCCAGCACTTGGAGGCTAAGATAATTCGTGGTCAATCTGGGCTACCCAGCAAAAGAAATCAACAAAACAAAATCCCTCCCTACATTTATTTTATACTGACAACGTGAACCCTGGTTTATAGAAACTGTATTCTGAGCCAGGCGTTGGTGGCGCACGCCTTTAATCCTAGCACTTGGGAGGCAGAAGCAGGAGGATCTCTGAGTTCGAGACCAGCCTGGTCTACAAGAGCTAATTCCAGGACAGGCTCCAATGCCACAGAGTCCAATGCCACAGAGAAACCATGTCTCAAAAAAAAAAAAAAAAAAAAAAAAAAGAGAAACTGTATTCTGTCAAAGCAATCTCTTTTAAGCAGTTATTCTGAGTCTTTCTGCTAGTAACTATACTTGAATACTCTGGAAGCACATTCCCTGCATTAGGCAGGATTGCACACATATTTAATCAATCCCAGCACTAGAGAGGCAGAAGCAGGTGGATCTTGCACTCTGCAAGTTCAAGGCACTCTGTAAGTTCAATGCCAGCCTGCTCTAGCTTCAAGTTCCAGGTCAGTTAGAGATACAAGGTGAGGATGTTCATATCACCTTTAAATTCTTCTGCTTAAAGCCCTTCTAGAGCTAGGTGGTGATGTCGCATGCCTTTGATCCCAGCATTTAAGGCAGAGACAGTCAGACCTCTTGAGTTTGAGGCCAGCCTGGTCTACAGAGCTAGTCCCAGGACAGCCAGAGCTACATCAAGGAAAAAAAAAAAAGCCCCATCTCCAAAACCCAAACAAATGATAAACAAAACCAAAACTCCTGTCTAGAACCTGAGTGTACAGAACAATAAATACCTGTCATTTTGCACAGAACTCCATGATTTACGAACAGTTTTGTGTCTTTTTAATCATTCAACTACAATGTGGGGCAGCCATTCAATAATCTGGACACAAAAAAAGGTATGAATCACAAATTAGTGTCTATAGAGAACAATACAAGTGGTAAAATGAAGCAGGCAAAGTTGTAAATTTTCTTTGGTTTTATTATTATTGAGACAGAGTCTTATTGTACAGGCCCTGAACCTAGATATCCTATCCTTTCTTATCCTTAGTACTAATATTAAAGGTATGCACCTCCAAGCCCAGCTTTGTTTACATGGCAATAGTATAAAATTTGTCTATTTTTCCAGGATGATCTGATAAGAGAATGCAAAAGATGTCATTTTAATTATAGCTTAAAAACTTTTTAGCTATACAAGGCCAAGAGAAATATTATTCACAAACTTAGTCTGACCTGAAGGTGACCAGGATAGAACCATTGATTAAGTAACTAGATAAACTCAGGTTGTTTTCACGGGCAAGGAAATGCGGGAGAAAAAGAGGAAGAAAGTTCAGGAATTTGTAATCTAAAATTGATGCCAACAATATTCATTATTCTCTTTATTAAATACAAATGACAAAAATTACTAAGGAAAAATAATTAATATTTAAGGATGAATTGCATGTAAATCAAACTGACTCATGGGTAAATATTTTGTCCATATTCACAATATTGTAATAGTGCAATGTCAGAACAGTTTAACAGTCATTATTTCTGAAGTCTACTTAGAAATACTAGATGAAAATACCAGGTTGCAAAATATATGGTATAACATTCACATAAAGTCTAAAAATCTACAAAGTATCACTCACATTGCTTACTGATGTGCACATGTATACTATAAGTATAAAAACCTAGAACCAGGGCCAGTGAGATGGCTCAGCAAGCAGGAAAAAGGCACTCATCACCAAACTTGAAAATCTGAGCTCTTTATCTAACCCCAGGACTCACAGAATGGCAGGAAGAAAAAACTCTGAATGCACACACGTTGTTTTGTTTTTTAAAGGCATACGCAGCCAGGTGTGGTAGCACATGTTTTTAATTCCAGCACTCAGGAGAGGCCAGCCTGGTCTGCATATAGAGTTCCAGGCCAGCCAGGGATACATAGTGAGATCAGGTCTCATACAAACAAAAAAGGAATATACACTAACAGAAGGAAGAGGTACTGGGAAGAGGTACAAAAGGGATATAAATTGTAACTGTCTTTTAAAAAAGACATGATTTCTTTGTGTAACAGCCATGGCTTTGTGTAACAGCCATGGCTGTCCGCGAAACTCAAGAGATCTGCCTGCCTCTGCCTCAGGAGTGCTGGGATCAAAACTGTCCACCACTAGGCTGTGGTAACATTTGCCTTTAATCCCAGCACTCAGGCAGAGGCAGAGGCAGGCGGATCTCTGTGAGTTCGAGGCCAGCCTGGTTTACAAAGTGAGTTCCAGGACAGCCTCCAAAGCCACAGAAAAACCCTGTCTCGAAAAAACCAAACATAAAAGTGTCCAAAGTGTACACCCTCACCCCACCCCCACTTTATTTTTTAAAAAGCTTTGAAAGTAATTACATGGACATTTTGTTTTATTACCATAAGCACTTTTTCTGTACATTTACCATATAATAAAAGAGATGGTGCAGAGGTTAAGAGCTCTACCAGAGGATCCAAAGTTGATTCCCAGTATGCACATTGTGTGGCTCACAGAGAATTGGCCTCTGTGGCACCTGCATTCACATGTACAAACACAAACACAGACACATAGAGTGAAAATAAAACTTAGTTGGGTGTGGTAGCACACACTTTTAATCCCAGCACTCAGGAAGCAGAGGCAGGAAGATGTCTATAAATTCGATGCCAGCTGGTCTACATAGTGAGTTCCAGGGCAACCAGGGCTATGTAGAGAGACCCCTCCAAGTGGAAATTTTAAGAATATTTTTGGCTGTGCATAAATTCTGTCACAGGCAGATTAAGTTAATCCTATTGGAGAGGGGGAATTTCAAGACGGGGGTGCCACCAACTGCCCAACAGGCACCACCATTTCTGACCAGTTCTGATGTCTCAATGCATAGAATTTTGGAGTCAAGCAGTCATGGTCTAAATATCATTTTGGGACCTAAAGGTATAGTTCAGTGGTAGAATGTGTGCCTCATGTGAAGCTCTAGTCATTACTGGAAGAAAAAGAAATCATCTTAGGCATTCACAAACTGACCCTGAACAAATTGTCAAACTTCCTAAAGCCTATTTTGCCCATTTCTTGAATATATGAATAAATGAAGAATTTGAGGGCTGGAGAGATGGGGCTATCCACGTGTTCAAGGTCGCTTAAGAATCATTCCCGAATCATCTTTGACCTCCCCTGACCACGCCCATGAGGGCGTGGCCAGGCATACCTGTCGGGGCTACTAGGAGGCGGGGCTACAGTGTCTCCCTACAATTTCTTTAAGGTTAGTATTGCCCAAGTGACTCGAATACTCAGGATGAGGTTAAATGAAAACAATGGTGTAAAAGGGTAGCTAACCTCAGATTTCCCTCATATGGCTTAGAAGTAGTGAAGTGGTACAGTGACAGCAATTTCATTTTTACCTACAAAAGCAAAGTAAGAGACACTGCCCAAGCACAGAGGGGGGAAAAAAATCAGTTTTAACATCAGAAGATGGTAGAAAGGACACACAAATTATTCATCACTTCATCTTAAAAATTATCTTCATTATTGCCACTCTAATAACAACCAATAGTTACGAAGTACTCACTATATGCTAGGTGTTATCCCCAGGCTATTTAAATGCATTGACTCATCCTAAACTTGAGATGAAACACTTTATACATGACATCATGAATTCAAAGAAAACATGTCTTTAGATAACAATTTGGAAAGTTTGCCCAGAAAAAAGACAATCTGCTACTCAGGCTTTAAAGGTTATGAGGAAGGACAATACAGAGTAAAAGCACCATGAAGAGGTCTGCCTACAATAGCTTCCTAAGGCTAAAATACAGGAGACATGGTCAGCAATAATAAAAAAGATAGGGCTTAAGAGAGGATAATAGTGGAAATAACAATGACATTACACACTTAAATGACAATCAGATAATGTATTAAAAAAAAAAAAAAAAAAGGTAAAAGAGTGCCCAGGCAGTGATGGTACACACCTTCAATCCCAGCACTCAAGAGGCAGAGGCAGGCAGATATCTCTGAATTTGAGGCCAGCCTGGTCTACAGGAGTTCCAGGACAGCCACAGCTACACAAAGAAACCCTATCTCAAAAAAAAAAAAAAAAAAAAAAAAAAAAAAAAAAAAAGTAGAAAGCAATTGAGAAAGATAAACAACATCAACCTCTGGCCTACCTGTTCACACTTGCATTAGCACCCATGTGTGCACACTAAAACATGTACACACACAAACACACCCAGGATTAAAGAAAATGATCACTAAAAAGAAAAATGACTTTTCAAAAAGTATACCATTTAATACTAAACTAACATCTACTAAGTACCAGACTTTGCCATGAAAACTTTTACACTCCAATGCACATAGCCAATGAAAGACAATAAAAGGTAAAACTTGGTGTGGTAGTGTACCTCTTTAATTCCAGCACTTGGGAGGCAGAGGCAGGCAGACGGTTCAAGGCCAGCATGATCTATCTACACAGTAAATTCCAGGATTTCCAGGACTATGTTGAGACCCTGTCTTTGGGAAAAAAAGGGGGGAGAAGTGACTGGATAACAGGTTAAAACGATAGATGATAAAAACATAATCCCAGCCCTCAGGAAGGGAGTTGAGAATTTGAGGCCAATCTGGCCTGCCATGCCTTAAGAAAAACAAAAATAAAAATAATAAGAATCTTTTTTAAAAGAAGGGAGGCTGGAGAGGTATTATTTAAGAGCACTGGCTGGTCTTCCAGAAGACCTAGTCAATTCCCACACACAATTTCTTTAACTCCAGTTCCAAGAAATCCAAAACCCTCTGCTGACCTCCTCCAGTACTAGGCACAACTTGGTGCACAGACATAAATGCAAGCAAAACATTCACATACATAAAATAAAATTTTATCGGTTTTTGTTGTTTTGTTTTAAAGAGACAGTGTTTCTCTGTGTAGCTCTGGAGCCTGTCCTGGCACTTGCTCTGTAGAGCCTCTAACTCACCTACCTACCTGTCTCTGCCTCCCTAGTGCTAGGATTAAAGGTGTGAGTCCAGCTTAAATAAAATTTTAAAATAAAATAAAAATTGGATGTGGTTTAGGAAAATGTATCTAGCAGCTTCATTTACTATCCAATTTCTTCATTCACGACCCAATTCATTTACTATACAATTGCTCTTATTCTGTAAATTGTTCTCAACTCCACTTCCTCACTCAAGTTAGAATCTATACATTTTTCTCTTCCAACTGCTCTAAGGGTTCACAATTCTACTTCCTCATCCTTTCTCCACTTCATGATCACTATCATATTTCAAGCAGTAATCATTCTTTCCTGAAAAACTGTGACCTCCACACAGCAATCAATCAATCTTTGTTGCCACCCACATAAACTATACAATGCACAACTCATCAGATTGCTAGCCTTTGCTTGAAATTGTTTAACAACTTCCAGATTGCCTGCTAGCTATACAGAACATATAAATTGTATCAATCTGGCTCATATAATTTTCCAGCCAATCCCACAATCTCCTCTCCCAAACTTTACCAGTATACATATAAGGAATATGTGTACCAATATGTTGCTGTTCCCACTATCTAAGATAATCTTTTCCAATGTCTGCTCCAATTACTTCATATTTTGTTGTTGTTTAGTTTTGTTTGTTTTTGAAACAGTATTTCTCTGTGTAGCGTTGGCTGTCCTAGAAGTGGATTTGTATACTAAGCTGGCTTCGAAGTCAGAGATCCTTCTGTCGTCTTTGCCTCCTGAGTGCTGGGATTAAAGGCGAGTACCAGCAAGGCCGACTCCAATTACTTATTTTTTCAAATTTATTTTAATTTTATAAGCAATATGTCCGGGTGAGGGTGTTGGGTCCCCTGGAACTGGAGATAGCTGTGAGACGCCAAGTGGGTGATGGGAATTTAACTGGGGTCCTCAGGTAAAGCAGTCAGTGCTCTTAACCACTAAGCCATCTCTCCAGTCCCCCAAATACAGGTTTTTGTTTGTTTTTTGTTTTTGTTTTTCTTCTTCTTCCTTTTTTGGTTTTCGAGACAAAGAGTTTCTCTATAATGAGATCTGGTGTCCTCTTCTGACAAGAGGACATTAGGGGGGGGGGGTAGCTCACATCTTTAATCCCCATACTTGGGATGCAAAGGCAGGCAGAGCTCTGTAAGTTTGAAGCCAGTTTGGTCTACAGAGCCAGTTCCAGGACAGCTAGGGCTGTTATACAGAGAGCCACCATGTATGTGGATGCTGGGAAGTGAACTCAGGACCTCTGGAAAAGCAGCCAGTGCTCTTCTAACAAGACAGATGTCTAAATGTCCTATTTATTTATTAAAAAATCTAATAGGACAGCCATGGCTCCACAGAGAAAAAAGGTGTGTATGTGGGGGAGTGTCTAAAAGTTCTGACACATACCTTTTGATTCCAGCACTTGGAAAGCAGAGACAGGGGAATCTCTGAGAGTTGGAGGCCACGTTGGTCTACCAGAGTTCAAGTACAGTACTACATACTCTGTCTCAAAAACAAAACAAACAATATACATATAGAGAGAGAGGACTAAAGAGATGACTTTGGCTAGTGGCTATGAGGACTTGTTTTGGTCAGGCAGAGGTGGTTCACGCCTTTAATCCCAACATTTGGGAAGCAGAGTCAGGTGGATCTCCAGGAGTTTGAGGCCAGCCTGGTCTACAAAGTGAGTTCCGGAACAGCCAATGCTACAAACAGAGAAACCTGGTCTGGGGGAGAGGAAAAAAAAAAAAGACATGTTGCTCTTGCACATGACAGATTGGGCTCCAGCACTCACATGGTAATTCACAACTGCCTGTAACTCTGGTCAAAGGAATCCTACTTCTTTGACTTCTGAGGGCTCCTACACACATATAGTATAAAAATAAATGTTCAGCACTTAAATCTTAGTTGGAGCCAGCTATAATGGCATATATTTTAATTCTAGCCTCAGGAGGCAGAGGCAAGAAGATTGCTTTAGTGTAGGAGTTGCAGGATTAGACTAGACCACATTACAAAATGGATCTCTCTGAGCTCCAGGCCAGGCAGAGATATGTAGTTAGACCCTGCCTTAACACCCAACCCCAATATCAAAAAACAACCCCCTCAAAAACCAAGCAAACAATTCTATAAGAATTGTATTAATGACTGTGTATGGTTAAACTGTATAGTGAGGTGATTCTCTTATTTAAAAAAAGCATCTTGGGGTAGAGAGGATGGTTCAGCAGTTAAGATTATTATTCCTTCTTACAGGACCTGGGTTTGATTCCTAGCACCCAAATGGTAGCTCACAACCACCTCTAACTACAGTTCCATGGGATCTAACACCCTCTTCTGCCTTCCGTGGATACCTGGCAAGCATATGGTGCACATACACACATGCAGGTAAAACATTTATGCACATAAAATCAATCTGGAAAAAAGGGGAAAAAATTAATAAGAATGCAACCAGGGAGCCAAGAAGTGGTGGAGCCAAGAAGTAGTGACCCACGCCTTTAATCCCAGCACTCTGGAGGTAGAAGGCAAAGGCAATCAGATAGATCTCTGAGCTCCAGGTCAGGCTGGTCTACAAAGTGAGTTCCAGGATAAACAGCTGTCTTGAAAACAAACAAACAATCTAATCGGGGTGGAAAGGAGGAAGCAAAAAAAAAGAAGTCTAGTGCACAAAGTTTGAACAGTTGTCCAGCGGGTAAGACCCCAGATTGATACCTGGCACTAAGTACATGCTTTACTCAACAGCTTAATTTTCTACTAATACTAAATGCATAGTTTTTTCTGTACCTTTCAAAATTAAGCTAATCAGTTTAGCCTGGTGACAGCAAGTCTACTACCTCATTGAATCAAAACACTGAGGCAGGAGAATCTACATTGAAAGCCAACTTGGGCTATACAGTGGACTCAAGGTCAGTCTGAGTACTGAGATTCTATCTAGAAACAAAAAGAGGACTGGAGGCAAAGGAAACTCTCAAAAAGCACTTGCCACCAAGCCTGAGTATTTGAGTCTGATTCCTATAAGCCACAGGGTAGGAGACAACAGTCTCCTACAAGCTGTTTCCTGATCTCCACAGGCACCCCATGATACTTGTGCATACACACTAAATAAATAAATAAGCAAGTAGGTGAATAAATGTAAAAAGAGGACTGGGGTTATGTGTAGCTCATCAGTCGACTAATATGTGTAAGATCCTAGTTTCAATTCCCCTAGTATTGGGGGTGGGGATCAAGAAATACCAAATTATCAGTCTCATTTTCACCTTTTTTGTTTTGTTTTGTTTTGAGATAGGGTCTTGCTAGGTAGTCCAGTCTAGTATTGGCATTCCTATGACTGGCATCAGCATATTCTTGATAAAATAAAAACAAGAAAAGATACATAAATAGAAGATATCCTTTAAGGACTTGGCAGAGGATAGGTGGGTAGCCCAATAATGCACAGCTTGCCTAGTCTGCGAGAGGCACTAAGCTGAATGATCAACACTGGGAAGAAGGGGGGGGGAACCCACTCAGGAGACAAGGCAGAAGGGTCAGAAGTTCAAAGTCATCCTCCACTAGTTTTAGGTCAGTCTGGGCTACATGAGACCCTGTATTGTATTTTAATTCAATTTAAAACTTAGCAATTGCTACCAGACAGGGTAGTACTTGAGCCCATAACCCCAGCAATCACAGGAGACTGAGGCAGGGTTTCAAGTACTAGATGTAGGCCAGGCATGGTGACATGCACCTTGAATACCAGTGTTTGGAAGGCAAAAGCAAGTGATTATCTGTGAGTTCAGCACCCACTCCTTCCTACATAGTGAGTTCCAGGAGAGGGGGGGTAGGGACTGAGGAAGACTGACCTTATGTATAGATAACATTATCAGGCATGGTGACACACATTTCTAATCCTAGCACTCAAGAGACAGAGGGAGACCAATCTCCTTGAGTTCAAGACCAGCTAGGAACACACAGTAAGGCCCTACTTTCAAACAGTAAATTATGTTAAAGAGAATTTTTTAAAAATAACTAGGCTGGAAGAGATACTGCTCAGTAATAGAACACTCTGTCTAGGATGCTATGCCCAAGGCTCCAGGATCAATACCCAGCATTGAAAAAAAACAAAAACAAAACAAACAAAAAACACACACCATAGCCACCTGTTGTAAATTCCAACTACCCACAATATACAAATCATAAACTTTGTTGTATTATAGTATGCCTGCCTGGAAGAATGATATATGCATGTAGGTCCAGATGCCTTGGTGCAGCTGCAAAGGTCAGAAAACAACTGTGTGAATTGATTCTATCATTGCATGTGGGTTTTGGGGATCCAACTCAGGTCACCAGGCTTGCACAGTAAGTGCAAGCCTTACTGTGTAGTTGAGCCACCTTGCTGGCCCAAACATAAAACTTTTTATGTTTTCAAAAGTTAAAATTATTAGGCCTGGGGACTACCCTTTGATGATAAAAGCACATGCTTACACCTCATAAGGCCCCGGGTTTTTGGCTTTGGTTTTTTGAGACAGTGTTTCTCTGTGTAGCCCTGGCTGTTCTAGACTAGGCTGGTCTCTAAATCAATGAGATCCTCCCAAGTGCTGGGATTAAAGGCATGTGCAACCACCACCTGGCTAAAATATTTTAAAAGCAATGTTAAGCATTGCAAGCCTTATGCATGCAAAATATCCAATGCAGGAATAAACAATACAGGTAACAAATGCCACAGTAACCATTTTCTAAATTAAGATTAAAAAGGATAGGGGATGGGTTAAAGAAAAGAAAGAGAAACCCAAGGTTTACATATTAGATATATCTTATCATATGCTGCCTCTGAAAAATGATGGTGCAAGAAAGTCTCTCACCAACCCCGGAACCTTGAAACTTGACTTCCCAGCCTCCAGAACTTTATTTTCTTCAAGGCTTATTTTTCCTTAAATATTTATTTATATTTTATGTGCAATGGTGTTTTGTTTGTACGTGGGGGAGTGGGGCTCTGGGACTGGAGTCACAAACAGCTGCAAGCTGTCATGTGGGTGCTGGGAATTGAATCCTGGGCCTCTCCAACAGCCAGTGCTAGTGCTCTTAACCACTGAGCCATCTCTCTAGCCCCTCAAGGCTTATTTTAAATAGAAGAAGCAAAACATTAACCTCTAAGCTTGCTCAATGAAAACTAGCACATTGTTCCAGTCAAAATAAAAACATTTCAAATTATGCCCCTGAAATGTGACTATTTAAATGAAATAAGGAGAGATTTTGAAGGCTGGCAAGATGGCTCAGAGTATAAAGCCACTTACTGACAAGTTTGAAGGCCTGAGTTTAACTCTGGGACCCAAATAGTTGAAGAAAAATAGAATCTCAAAAAAGTTGTCCTCTGATTTCTGCACTCATACTGTGGCTTGTACTCCCACACCCACAACTAAATAAATAAAATATTTAAACATATGAAAAGCTGGGTGGCGGTGGCACACACCTTTATTCCCAGCCTCAGAAGGCAAAGGCAGGCCCATCTCTGTGAGTTAGAGGCCAGTCTGGTCTAAAGAGTGAGTTCCAGGACAGTCAAGGATACAAAGAGAAACCTGTCTCGAAAAACCAAAAACAGAAAAAGAAAAAAGGAGTCTGTGAGAATTTTAGAATATAAAAATGTTCACCTCTAAAATGCTTGGTATCTATTGTGTACTTTGTGTCCTTCATATTTGTGCTTCATGGTAAATGCTCAAAAATGAAAAATTTTGTAAATTTTTTTCAAAAGAAGTCAATTGGTATGAAAATGTACTATTTGTCGATGTAAGCCAGAACCCAGGTAGCACTCTAACTACTACCTAAGTGACTTCAGGAGAAGAGATTCATGGAATTTTAGTTTGCTCATATATGAAAATACCCATCTACCTAAAGATGAGAAAGTTAAGTTGAAAAGGGTATCAAATTATCATTTAGCTGTGTCAAACTGACAAACGTTTGACACAGACAAACGTTTGACACAGTTAAATCATAATAGCTGAGAGACTATTTAGAAGATCCCTGACAGATTAATCCTGTTTTAACCAAAAGCCATCAATTTGTAAAAAGAAAAAAAAACCAAAAAAGTACTTATGATGACTGTGCCATAAAGCACAAATAAATACCAACTAAAAATTTTTACTCCTATGCCAATGACAAAAATTAGTAGAAGTTAACTAAAATTAAATTTAACTGACTGCAAATTGTCATACCAAACCAGTAACATTGTTAGAATGTGAATCTAATGATTATGTTTACACAATGTATCACAGCATCTTTCTTTGTGAAACACCCATTTCTCTTGGGAAGTTGCAAAATGATGAGCAGTTAAAGGCCAGGCTCAGTTATATTTTGAGTTCAAGAGCTAGGCTATTGGAGGCCCCACTTCCAAACAAAGAAAAGAAACACGTTTCTGGAAATGGCTTTTAAAAGCTAGAACTCATTCTACAGCTAAGCATCTTCAGAATGTAAGCATATTTGCTTTTCTCTTCAGTTTCTCATTATTAAAACCTAGTTTTATTTTAAATGGAGTAAAAAAAAAAAAAAAAGTAATGGCTGTATTTCACAAAACAGTGGCAAAGAATTTCCGCTTCAAATGATTCTTTCCAAGGTATATAAAAACAGGTTATCTGTCATAAAATATTTTCATGAGACTTTATTTATTTACTTATTTGGTGTTTCAAGACAGGCTTTCTCTGTATTGCTTTGGAAGCTGTCCTGGAACTCTGTAGATCAGGCTGGCCTCAAACTCACAGAGATCCACCTGCCTCTGTCTCCCGAATGCTAGGATTAAAGGCCTGTGCCACCAACGCCTGGAGTCTTCATTTACTTTTTAATTTTATTTTATTATTATTTTTGTTTTGGGAGACGGGGTTTCTCTGTCTAACAGTCCAACTGTCCTGAAACTCAGAGATCCACCTGCTTCTGTCTCCCAAATTCTGGGATTAAAGGCATGCAACAGAGATTTCTACTAGAAGCAAGTAAAAATTCTGTCCAGGTATAGCTTAGTGGTAGAGAACATCCAACAGGAAAGCTTTGAGTTCCAATCTCAACACCCCTACCTCCAGTCACTTTTTAGGACCACAAAACAGATACAACCATACAACCAGCTTCACTTAAAGCCAGCTAACCTCAAAAAAAAAAAAAAGTGGGGGGAACCTTTATCACAACTTCAGAACTGAACATTTAATTTACATATTTTGCTTTGCACTTGTTTTCATTTTATTAATTTTTTTGGAGGAATGTTTTTCATTTGTTTGAGGCAGAGGATCTCACTATGTACCCTTGGCTGGCCTGATGGTCACTATGAAGAGCAGGCTGGCCTTGACCTCACAAAGATCCACCTGCCTCTATGCCTCCAGGGTGCTGGAATGGACTTAAGATAGCTCCACCATTTGTTACTGGCAATATGGCTCAGAAGTGAAGGTGCTTGCCACCAAGCCTGTCAACCTGAGTTTGATCCTTGGGGCTCACAGTGGAAGGACAATCCAACTCTTGAAAGCTGTACTCAAACCTCCACAGACAACTCCTACACACACACACACACACACACACACACACACACACACACACACACACACACACACACAGAGCTGGAAAGAGATCAATGGTTCAGAGCCATACTACTCTCACAGAGGGTCAAAGTTTAAGTCCCAGAACCCATGGACAGATCACAACCATCTTGAACTCCAGTTTCAGGGGATTTAACATCTCTAGCACTTGTACTCACTTGCACATACAACTAGTATATTCACCACACACACACACACACACACACACACACACATTCAAAAATAAAAGATAGTTCTACCTTAATAATGATGTGATCTACAATATCTATAGCTCACTGAGATGACAATTGTGGATAACGTGAACCAGATGTAAATAACAAGGTCTCTTTTCTCCTGGATACTTAAAATACAAGCTTTAAAGTCATTTATACACATGAACAGCTAGATATCCAAATAACTTTGTATATAATCCAAGACAGCAATATTTACTTTCCTTTTTTATTATTATGTACATGTGCCAAACAGACAAATTGTGGGAGATGGCTCTGTTTACCATGTGGGTACTGGAGATCAAATTCATGCTGTCAAGCTTAGCAGCTAAACCATCTCACCAGCTTTATTTCCGGTACCCATCCCCCGCCCCCCTTTGGTTTTCCAAGACAGGGGTTTCCCTGTATAGCCTTGCTGTCATGGAACTTGGTTGTTAACTAGGCTGGCCTGGAACTCAAGATATCAGCCTGCCCCTGCCTCCCAAGTGCTGGAATTAAAGACATGCACCACAACTGACTGTCTACTTTCCTTTTCTTAAATACAACATAATACAACTTGGACGTTCTGAACTACAAAACCAACAATTATGAGATACTGACTCTTCATTCCCAGAAATAGTTTTCATGCTAGAGATATTTTATCCAGAAAATTATGTAAATAACGTAACTTAAAAATAGAAACCAACTACTACAAAAATCAGTATGGTAGCACACACCTGTTTTACAGTACTTAGAAGGCTTGTAAGGCAGAAAGAGGTAATTAAAGGCCCGATTACAATACATAAGGAGTGAATATCAAGCCAGTTAAGGATAGTGTCCTGTAACCCCAGCACTTGCAGAGGTGGAAGATAACTACCAGGAGCTCAAGGTCAGGACCACAGCAAATTCAAGCCTACCCTGGTAAGACCCCATCTTAAAAGATGGTAAGATAGCTCAGTGATAAATGTGTTTGCCACCAAATATAACTTGATGAGTTCAATCCACAGAAAAGATGTGATCTCCATAAGTTGGTGCACAAAAACACACATGAAATGAGTGAGTGAAAAAAGAAATTCATCGCAACTTCAGGTTTTTATAATAGATTGTGAATAATTTTTAAAACTAATTTCTTCAAACTAAGCAAGATTCTGACACATACCAGAAACATAAGCACGCATACATTCTACTCTCCAACAAATTTTCAGTAACCTCCTGGGCAGGGGTAGGGTGTGGATTCACCATTAACTAGAAATGGTAGGGCTAGGGATATATATGGCAGACACAATATAGTGGAACACTAATCCCAATGCACTCATCCATCACCACAATAGCCTTTCTACTTTCTAACTACATTAAACAAAATTGTAAAAATATACCCCAAGTTACAAACATAAGGTTCATCAAAATTATATTTGTCAAATTCAAAATTCTTTAAGGAACACAAGACACTAAAGTGAACTATGCTTTCATCACACAAAAAGTCCTATGCAAGAGGCAACACAAGAGAAAAGGTCTATTTAAAGAGCTCTTGACACAAAACAACCACTATTTTATCTTTGATGTTCATTAAGAAAAAAAAAACATTAAAAACAAGTATTCTTAACTAGATTTTTTTTTACAATATTCCATGCATTTTGTTGCCAAATATTCTTGGCAGTAGTTAATTTAACACTCACTTGGCTACAATAATTAAAAAACATTAACCAGGGCATATATGTACATGTTTTTTATACACACTCACAGGTGAACAATAAGTACTTATTTTACAACAGGGATGCTTTTATTCCAATTATTCAATGCCCTTCTTGAAGAAGGGAAAAAAAGGTGGAAAACGTGAGATTTTTAATATCTACAACAGAGAAATGCCTTTGTTGTAGCTACAATTAGTATCAAATAACCTTACAAATCGTAAGGATGAAGAAAATGCGATGAAAGGGCAATCGAGCATTTCACAGCTTCTGCTGTCGCTCCCTTACTCCACCCAGTCCTCCCGGCTCAATGGCTGTTCATAGCATCCACAAATATTAACCCATTTTTAAGGAGGTGGGAGGATGTACCAAAACAGGGTGTGCTCCATCAAAACCAACATATGTAGAAATACTGTGAGAAGCTGGGTTCCTTTCTCTGACTTTTAAAATTATATACACTAGCTTTAAATTTATTGTAGGAAATCCTTCCCTCTGAAACCAAACAATGATCTTTTAAATAGACCATGAAAGAATAAATTGCCCTAAATACATATTCTGCTTTAATAAAAACCGCAATTTGTAACTGCCAATTATTTTGCAGAACTATGTCCTGAAAGACATCCATTAGAAATAAAAGCTAGTTAGAGCCTTAAAACCAAACCAATTTTTAAAGTTAAAGCTTTTAATGTATATTCAACATATTATTACTGGCATACTCAACTAAAAATATTCCTGGTTAAGGGATTGAATCAAGTTTTACTGCAAGGGGGGAGATACTAAGCAAACACTGCTGTGGCAAAATGAAGAGAGAAGACAATATTACTGGTATGAAGGCCCAAACAAGGTCTCCACAAGAACCCACCCCCAGAAAAGAAATTCACACAAACAACCCACCCACAACAAAAAGGGAATTGCTAAAATGACCCTTCTGTTGTTGGATCTTTTAAAGGTTGTGAATCTTAAGGAGTATGTGCTTGACACTAAAGGCTGGGAAAACAGTAATATTTTTATTTTCTGGCAATTGCCTAAGGAAAGGGGGAGGGGAGATCCTTGGCATGACATCGCCCATTGAGATTGAGACCACAAATCAGGTACTTTTCTTCAAGCACAATTTTTTAACCAAAGGACTGATAGGAATTACATCCAATTCCAACCTCAACGGAAAATTTCCTGCCCTCCTCCCAAGGAGTTTCTTGCTAAGTCACTGAAAAAAAAAAAAAAAAAAAGGCAGAATAACAAATAAAGCCAGGCACCTTGCTTTCTCTCATCTCAAGACAGTGAAAATCTCTCCTCCTGGATGATTTTGTAGAGGTAGTAAAAATAAGCCCACGATCTCAAAAACATTTTCTCACCTAGAAGGCTAGAGAGGGTAAATAAATAGTCACAGCGTTTCCTAATGGAGCGGAGACATGGGATGAAGGGAATGGCAGAGGGCCTCGGAGATCAGTGTTAGTTAGCAACGTCAAAAGGCAGCTCCCGTGCAAGGAGCTAGTGGCAAAAAGCAAAATCCTGCCCGATTTGGAGGGTGGGTGCTGCAGATCTTTGCAGAGCGCAGAGGCTGAACCACCACCGCACCGGGGGGCCAAGGGCCTAGGAGGCGGGCCATCCTCCTCGGGTCGGCCCCCAACCTAAGGACAGGTGGGGAACCGGACCCCAGGAAGGCCTGGTGGCTGCAGGAGCCCCGGCGGCGAGCCGCCAGTCCGCGGAGGGGTGGGGACTGCGGGGCTCGCTTCCGCGGCCCAGGAGGGCTGGGCCCTTTCCCCAAGATCAGAGAGCGACCTGCTCCCCACGCCCTTCCCACCCAAGAATACTTTTCTTGCTAAGTCACGGCTGCAGCAGGGCGATGCAGCCCAAGAGGCCTCGGGTGAAGCCGCGCCGGCCCGGGTAGCCCGCAGCCCAGGCCCGAGGACCAGAGCCAGGGCAGCGCCCTCCCCAGCCAGGCCCCCCTCCTCGGTGCCTCTCACTCAACGGCCGTCGCGGCCGCCATTTTGAGAGCGAGGAGAGGAGAAGAAGAAGGAGGAGGCAGCGGCGGCAGGGGGAGGGGAGAATGGGAGGGAGGGGACCGGCGCAGCCACATCGTCAGGCCGCCGGCCCGGCCCGCAGCCGCCCGAGCGCGGTGGAGGAGACAGAGGGGAGGGCGCAGAGCGTCGCCGCCTTACCGGAGCGCTGCACCGCCGCCTCCGCAGGGCCTCTTCCGTCCTTCACTCCCATCCACCGGCGGGGGAGGGGGAGGGAAAGGGAAGGGAGGAAGGAGGGAGGGAGGGAGGGAGGGGGAGGATGGCGCGCTGGGCCCGGTCCCGGGGAGGGGGAGGGGAGGGCCGCGGGCGGGCTCCTCAGCCGTTCCGGGGCTCGAGCCCTAGCCCGGCGCTCGCGCGTCCTCTCGCTCGCGCCCGAGCACTCCCCTCCGGCTCCTCCTCGCTCCCTGGACCCTCAGGTCGCTGCTCGTTCGCTCCCTCACTCGCTATCTCGGCCGCCGGACTCCGCCGCCGCCCCGCCGCTCCAGCTCCGTCTGTCACAGGAGCTGCCCCAACGCCCTGACGTCACCGCGCTGCCGCCGCCCCAGACCCGCCAGGAAGAGGGAGGGGAGCGGAGGTGCTGAGGCGCATGCGCGGGCTGGGCCGAACCCGGGCCGCGCGCCCTTCCGCAGGGCGGGATGGATGCTGTACCCCGGCCGCTGGCCGAGCTTGCGCCCCGGGCGCAGGTTTTCTAGCTCTCTGCCCTCTGTACCCTTGGGAAGAGCCCCTTTTGCCCTAGACTCTGGTCTGACTGTTGGGTCCCATAGCGAGCTCTGACTCTGCTTTGGCCCTCACTCCTCGGTCCAGGCAGACCGCGGGTCCCCGCTGCACAAGCATCCCTGCTCTGGCTGGCTCGAGCCAGGCCAGGCTGCTCCCTTTTTGCCTGTAGCCTGTGGGATTATTCCCCATCCCCACCCAAAGCAACGGGAGTAGATTGGTGGGCTCGGGCCAAAGAGCTATTGAGATTAAAAGACAGTTGGACTGCCTTGTCTTCCTTTCTGTTACAGATTTTTAATTGGAAGGAATCGCCCGTAGATGTGATTCAGCTATTCTTTTCCTTAGTCACACGAACACATCAGAGATTCTGGAAACTGACGTCCACAGAAAGATCTGGAACTTTATCCTACAAGGCATGTCTGTGTTTTATTAAATTATGAATTGAAATATTGATGACAAGTCTGGGAGATTGTTGTCAATTTATTCCACAAAGAGACACTTGATTTTTGAAAGGGTAGGTTTGGGACTCCGAATCATTCAATATAGAATGTTATCATAAGAAATACTGAATGAGATTGCTTCATTAGTCACTTGTGTTTTCTCCCGAAATACAGACTTGGGATTAACTGATTTTATTATTTGCTTTTATGAAGATAGATATTGTACATTTCGGCATAGGAAGCTACAGAGTTAACGTTTCTGGTATGAACCCAGATGTCACCGCCGGCTAGGAGTGTGACCTTGACTAAATTACCATATCTCTTTTTGGCCTCGGTATCAGTATAAAATAAACCTAGTAGCCAAGCAGAGTGGCACATTGCCCAAGCTTACTTGGGAGGCAGGATACAGCCAGCATCCGATACATCATTTTTTAAAATTATGATAATAGTACTAAACGGTCTATGGTGGCTGGCTCACATTTGTGATCATAACAGTGAGGAGACAGAAGCAGGAGGATTGCCACAAGTTCGAGGCCGACACGGTGCACATAGTAAGACCCTATCTTAAAATAATTAATAAGCCTGACATAGTAATGCCCACCTTTAACATCAGCACTCCCGTGGCAGAGGCATGTGGGTCTCATCAGTTCAAGACAGCCTGATCTCTACAGTGAATTACAGGCAGACAGAGCTTCATAGAGAAACCCTGTCTCAAAAAATAAATAAAAAGCAAATGAGAAACTTGGATAGTAGCATAGGCCTATAATTCCAGCCTGGAATGGCTGTGGAATGAGAATCGAAAGTATAAGGGCTGCCTGGCAACTCAAAAGTTTTTGTTTTTGTTTTATTTTGATTTTCCAGACAGGGTTTCTCTGTGTAACAGCCCTGGCTGTCCTGGAACTCACTTTGTAGACCAGGCTGGCCTTGAATTCACAGAGATCTGCCTGCCTGTGTCTCCAGAGTATTGAGATTAAAGATGTGCACCACCACTGCCAGTCTAACTCAAAAGTCTTTAAATTTTTCATTTCTAAGAGGGCAAAAACACAACTCAGTAGTAGGGTACTCGCTGGAAGAGAGAGAGAGAGAAAGAGAGAGAGAGAGAGAGAAAGAGAGAGAGAGAGAGAGAGAGAGTGTGTGTGTGTGTGTGTGTGTGTGTGTGTGTGTTCATCTTATTGATTATTGAATAAAGGGCTCGGCTGCTTTTGTTGGAAAGATTTATCGTAACAATGTTGGGATAGACTTATTTGTAAATTAAAAGTTGCACAGT
The DNA here is from genome assembly GCF_003668045.3 of Cricetulus griseus. NCBI lineage: Eukaryota > Metazoa > Chordata > Mammalia > Rodentia > Cricetidae > Cricetulus > Cricetulus griseus. The sequence continues at coordinate 88,172,008 of NC_048600.1, forward strand.
CGTAATGCATCCTTCCATGGTAAGGTCTCATAGGTAACTCATGTTACCATTATTGTCTAGTACCAAAGCTAGTCTCTCTGTGTTGGGATGAGTTGTATTTATCTCTGGAAATGCTTGAAAAAAAAAATGAGCCAATGGCCTGAAGAAATTGGGTTTTTTCCTTCAGCAACACAAGAAACTAAATCAAATAATCTTTAGAAGGTCATGTCCAGGGTTTCAGTTTTAGGCTTCTCTAGTCAGAAATATGGACAGAAGGAGGCACAAGAGCTTGGTGTGATTACTTACATCCAAAACCAGCCAATAAGCATTCAATAAACTAGAGCATCCTTATTCTAAGGATCCACCCAGCTTTCATTTTTATCTTTTTTGGTTTGTTTTTTTGGTTTTTGGTTTGTTTTGTTTTTGTTTTTTCCGAGGCAGGGTTTCTCCATGGCTTTGGAGGCTATCCTGGAACTAGCTCTTGTAGACCAGGCAAGTCTCAAACTCACAAGATACCTGCCTCTGCTTTCCGAGTGCTAGGATTAAAGGCGTGCACCACCAACGCCTGGCACTCATTTTTATCTTTTAAAATATTTAATATTGCCTGATACTGTGCTTAATATTTAGTCCACTAAGCAAATCAGTTCTTTGCTTTTTTTAATGAATGCTCTAAAAATCAACAAAATTGCTTGGGAGCACATGCTAAACACCAATTTAATACAAATAGGTAGCCCTAACTCCTGTAGACCTTGAGATCACAGGTGTTTATACTTAGAAAGATATAAAACTTGTGTATTGCATAATTATGTACAAAGTTAAAATCAGATTTTATTTTTATAGCAATACTTCAAAAAGCAATAAGTTTCCTTTGGGGAAGATATTAAACTTTTCTCCCTGGATTATAATTTTTTTCTGAACAGAAAACTGTTATGTGCTTAACTTGACCTGAAGCAATTGTGTTACAGTTCTGTGTTTTTTTTTTCAGTTAGTTGCTAACACTGTATATCCATTTTAATAAACACTTGTCTACTGAAATGGAGAATTAGGACATCTGTGCTATAAATTATAATTCATAAGGACTTACCTAGAACCTATACCTACTCAGGAAACATTTACTAATAGTTATTTTGAATCGTGTTTCTTGGGGGGGGAAATAACATGTAGTTTCCTTAGTACAATCTAACAATCTCTCCATTCATCTGAATTACAAATATGTTTTTCCAGCAGACATTTTCAAAATGGAAACATTTGTTTCAATTGCTGCAGAAAAATTAGTGTTACTTTAAACAATTCTGCAAATAAGCTTACTGGAAGAAACACTCCAAAAATATTGCTACTGAGGAGAAAACAAAATGACTTTGTTTGTTTTGTTTTTCGAGACAGGGTTTCTCTGTGTAACTGCCCTAGCTGTCCTGGAACTCACTTTATAGATGAAGATGGCCTCTTAACTCAATGAGATCTGCCTGCCTCTGCCTCTGGGATTAAAGGCATGCACCACCACTACCAGGCCAAAATGACTTCTAAAATTTAAAAAGAGAAAAAAATTAAGTAAGTAAAGTGCTTGCTCTCAAACATGAGGACCTGAGTTTGATGCCCCAAGACCCTGCTAAAAATCAAGTGGGATGTTACCCTCCACACACATGTACAAGCAAACTCCCACTTGTGAACATAAACCTGAACACATAAAATAAAAGAAAAATCCCTCACATAAAACAACAACAAACCAGCCGGGCGGTGGTGGCGTATGCCTTTAATCCCAGCACTCAGGAGGCAGAGGCAGGTGGATCTCTGTGAGTTTGAGACCAGCCTGGTCTACAAGAGCTAGTTCCAGGACAGCCTCCAAAGCCACAGAGAAACCCTGAATCAGAAAAAAAAAAAAAAAAAAACAACCCTTTATTTTGAGCCCTCTATAATTTATAAGAAATATCCAGTGTTGTATGTGAAAACCATAGAGAAAGAAACCAACAAATGACAAGAAGTCTGGAGCATTCGAGTTATATAAGTTAAAGTCCATCTAGGAGAGAACTATAACCCAACTGACAAGGCACAGGTATGTCAACGTGGGTGGATCCAACTAGACCAGTCATTCTTCTCAGTTTCATGACATCGTCATGTGTCATGAACATTGGGAGGACATAAAAACAAATTAAAGGGAATTAATAGAGTCAGACTCTCAAGTCAGTTGTACAAGGAGTATGCAGAAGGAATATTTATAATCCAAAACCTTTAAAATATATATAGGAAAATAAACTTGGGTCAGGGAAAAAGGTTCAGTAGATAAAAGCATTTGAGGAGACAACGGGAGTTACATCCCCAGATCCATTGGTGAAAGGAGAAAACTAAATCCCACAAGTTGTCCTATGACCTACACATACACACTGTGGCATAATCATGCCCACAATGACCTATGCACAATAATAATTGAAAAAGAAAATTTAAAGTACTAATGTAAACAATACAAAAGGCTATATGGGATTCATTAGGATGTCAATGCACAGGCCAAGCACAGAGTATCTTTCCTTTCCCTTTATACCTCTTAGTGTGTACCTAATAAAGGATGAACTCTTACCTGAAGAACTTAAAAAAGTCTTTGTGACTTGGGAATTTTAGTTCTCATTTTTGGCAGCATATATACTAACATTGAAACAATATGGAGAAAATTAGCACGGCCCCTATGCAATGATGATACACAAGTTCATAAAGCATTCCATATTTTAAAATATATATTAAAATAGGTCATACCCCGCCAGAAAAACATGAAGACGCAGAGTGACTCCGTTAAGGGAAAGTGCCAAGATGATGGGCTTTCTGCTGCCAAGCAGAGGGACTCGGAGATCATACAGCAGAAGCAGAAAAAGGCAAATGAGAAGAAGGAGGAATCCAAGTAGCTTTGCGGCTTCGTGTCCAACCCTCTTGTCCTACGCCTGTGTGCCTGGAGCCAGTCCCACCATGCTCGAGTTTCTTCCTGTAGTGCTCACAGGTCCCAGCACTGATGGCATTCCCTTTGCCCTGAGTCTGCAGCAGGTTCCTTTTGTGCTTCTCCTCAGTTAGCCTCTCTCCCCTTGGGCCACTCCTGGGGGTGAGGGGGTTACCCCTTCCCAGTGTTTTATATTCCTGTGGGCCATACCTCAAAGTATTAAAAGTAGCTTTGTTTTGTTTTGTTTTGTTTTGTTTGTTTGTTTTTGAGACAGGGTTTCTCTGTGGCTTTGGAGGCTGTCCTGGAACTAGCTCTTGTAGACCAGGCTGGTCTCGAACTCACAGAGATCCACCTGCCTCTGCCTCCCGAGTGCTGGGATTAAAGGTGTACGCCACCAATGCCTGGCTTTAAAAGTAGCTTTGTAAAAATAATAATAATAAAATGTTAAAATAGAATAGGTTTTTGAAAATGGCTAGGGAGGAACTAGAGTTGGTAAAATGCTTATCTAGAATGCTAGAAACCCTTGGGTCAATTCCCAGCACTTGGAAGCACTTGACCATAGTTGAAACCCTCAAGAGGTAGAGACAGGAGAATCATGAGTTCAAGGTCAGCCTCAGCCATACAGTGAGTTAGAAGGCAGCCAGGTTTCCTGCGACCCTGTCTCCAAACATCAAAAAAAATGGAGGATATGCACATTTTGACCCTGCCTTTTGATTTTAAGAATTTTTTTTAAAGTCATATTCAGGGCTGGAGAGTTGGCTCAGCAGTTAAAAGTATTTGCTCTTGCAGAGGACCTAGGTTCAATCCCCAGCACCACATGGTGACTCGAAACATTCTGTAATTCCAGTTCCAGGGCATCCAGTGCCATCTTCTGGCCTCTTTGGGCACCAAGCATGCACACTGTGCACAGACATACATGCAGACAGAAAACTCATACATATAAAATAAAATGACCCACCAGGTGGTGGTGGCACATGCCTTTAATCCCAGCACTTGGAAGGCAGAGGCAGGCAGGTCTCTGAGATCAAGGCCAGCTTTGTGTACAGAGTGAGTTCCAGGGCAGCCAGGACTACACAGAGAAACCCTGTCTCTAAAAACCTGGAAAAAAAATAATGTTTTAATAGTGTTATTTCACCTTTTATTTGTGACAAATTCCAAATAGATAATATATATTATATATACAATAATATATAATATATAATAGTATAGTCCATATATATAATACATATATATATATATACTATACCAGTATTATATATACATATAATACTAAACATTTAATTGTGAAACTTCATGTACCAAGCTTGACAGTTACAAAGTAGTCTTGGCAGATTTTTTTGTCCTCTGCCCTTGCACACATTTCCTCTCCACATTATTTTACGTGTTATATATCCTATTAGTTCACATGCTAATAATTTAGTATGTTATTTTAAGTCAAAACCAGCAAACTTGTTTACTTATCTAAGGTAAGAGCTCACCATGTAGCCCAAAGCTAGCCGGGAACACATATGATCTTCCTACCTCAGACTCCCTAGTGCTGGTGTTGAGGTTATTTGTCTTCACACCAGTTAGCTCTTTTTAAAAAATAACAAGAAAATCAATATACCATTATAATGCCTAAAAGATCAACAATTCCTTAAGGAAAATTTGAATTGCTCTTTGTTCTTTGCCCCACTAAAGTCATGGAGTAATTGGAAGTCATGGAGAAATGGGGAAAGTGGTACAGTTACAAAGTCCTGAATATTAGAACTACCCTGAAATAATTGAAAGCTGCTGACTATCTCCTTTCATGGATATATTAAAAGATTAATATAGTTTAGCTGGGCATGGAGGCACACACCTACAATCCCAGCATACAGGAGGCACAGGCAGGTGGATCTCTGTGAGCTCAAGCTTGGTCTACAGAGTGATTTCCAGGACAGCCAGCCCTATACAGAGAAACCCCACCTCAAAAAATAAATTAAGAAAAAGAATGAGTGTTTAGATAAAATTTGCAAAGTAATAAATTCAACCTCCCAACACCGAATAAATCAAACATGGTGACACACACCTGTAATCCCAATATTTAAGAGGTGGAAACAGGAAGATCAGAAGTTCAAAGTCATCTTCGGTGACAGCTAGAGTTGGAGAGTAGCCTGGGCTATTTGAGACCTTGTCTCAAAACCAAGAAAAAAAACAGCAAGCAAACAAAAATCCTAATAAGAAAAACAAAGCTACTGAAACAAACATAGGCCAGGCAGTGGTGGCACATGCCTGTAATCCCAGCACTTGGGAGGCAGAGGCAGGTGGATCTCTGAATTTGAAGCCAGCCGGGTCTACAGAGAGAGTTCCAGGCCAGCCAAGGCTACACAGAGAAACCTTGTCTCGGAAAAAGAAAAGAAAAGAAAAGAAAAGAAAAGAAAAGAAAAGAAAAGAAAGGAATTGGAAAGAGTAATTCAACTAATAGAAATTGATCAAAAAATAAATTGGACACTTGCTTTGATAGATTTATTTGTCCCTGCCCTAAACATTCACCTGAGTACCATACTGACAAAAATACCTGGATTTGTTTTGTTTTGCTTTACTTTTGGGTTTGTTTTTGCTTTGTTTTAGTTTGGGTTTGGGGTTTTGTTTGTTTTTTATTTTTTGTTGTTTTTTTTTTTTTGTCGTTGTTTATCGAGCAGGGTTTCTCTGTGTAGCTCTAACTGTCCTCAAACTTGCTCTACCAACCTTCAACTACCTTTTTCCTTTCCCCGTTAAGCTACACTGGTAATATTTCTTCTTTCCCTAATTTGATATTTGATTTCAATATATATATATATATATATATATTATATATATGTTTGGTTTTGTTTGTTTGTTTGTTTTTGCTGAACCCTTGCTTTCTACCTGGATAGATTTCTTTTCTTCCAAACCTGTATTGTTTGCTATGGTAGCATCTAGCCATATGTGGCTGTTAGGAGTTTAATATATGCTTAGTGCAGACTGAGATGTGCTAAAGGTAAAATACTTGCCAGCTTTCCAAAAATTGATATCAAAGAAACATAAAAATTAACCTCAAGCCAAATGCAGTGGTTGGGAAGCTAAGTGAGCCAGGGGGAAAGTAGGATTTAAATTAGGGCCTTCTACATGGTAGGCAAGTACTATATCATTGAGCTATATAGCCACAGCCATTGAGACTCAAAACAAAACAATATAGATGTTAACAGAAGAACTCCCTTTTCAGGGGGTGGTGTTTGTTTTGTTTTGTTTTGTTTTCAAGACCGAGTTTCTCTGTGTAGCTTTGGAGCCTGTCCTGGCACTTGCTCTGTAGACCAGGCTGGCCTTGAACTCACATAGATCCCATTTTTCTGAGACAAGGACTTACTATATAGCCTAAATTGACCTTAACTTTATGATCCTCCTATTTCAACCTCCCAAGGGCTGAGATTACAGGTGAACAACAACCATTCTTTGTTTTTGCTGGGACTGGTCTTGTCCAATCATACTTTTTCAATTTGGCTGCCACAGAATATTCAAATAGTATAGTCCATATTGCTTTACTTTTGGGAAGTAGTGTGGGATTAAGTAGGAAGTTTTGACTCTTGCCTATTAAAAAAATTACAGTTATTCTATATATGTGTGTGAATGTGTTTGTGCACATGAGTGGTGGGGATTGAATCCTTGGTCTCATAATCCTAGGCATAACCATAAAATTAAGAAGATAATCTGTAAGGTTTTTAAACAACTTGACAGTGGAGTTTGCTCCATGATCTACAAGGCTGCTGTTAGTTGTCTTTGCATGTAGTTATAAATCGATGACCTTCATCTTTTGGAGAGAACTTTCCTGGCTCCCTTCAGTACTCTGCTCTTTTCCCCTCTAACTACCCTCTACTGTTAGCCCTCCCTGCATTGACTATACAGAAAAAGGAAAGCCTAGATCTCCAAAATGATGGTCTCAAAACCCGATAAGTTGGGCTAGAAAGATGACTAAGCAGTTAATAACACAGACTACTCATCTAGAAGACCTAGGTTCTATCCCTAGCACCCACATGACAGCTCACAACCATCTGTAACTCCAGTTCCACAGGATATAACACCCTCTTCTAGCCTCCACCTGCACCAGGCACACACATGGAACACAGACATACTTGTGTACAGGGGGAAAAGTACTTGTGAGCACAAATAAGTTACTACTTGCAAGCATCTTTCAAAGGAAACATATTTAACCTGCCCTCCTCCTGGAATGCTAGTTATAGATGTAGTCTACAACCTGGTGATTCTTTGCTGTCTGGTGAGCCAGGCTCTGCCATATCTTCCAGAATTTTATGTTTTACTTATCACAGACCCTTTCCCCCTAAAACTTGAGCATTGCTTCTAGGCCATAAAACTCATCCTTGTGAGAGAGGTCATTTGATGGGGGATGTTCTTCTGTATATATGTTATGAGGGTGTCAAATCTTGGAGTTATAGACAGTTGTGAGCTGCCATGTGGGAGCTGGTTATTGAACCTTGGTCCTCTGGAAGAGCAGTCAGTGCTCTTAACCTCTGAGTCATCTCTCCACCCAACTACACCACACCGTGCTCTTGAGAGTAATTACAACTCACATCAGGTTCATTTCTTTCTTTCTCCTCCCCTCCCCAGCTCCTCCTCTTTCTTTGAGAGGGTAGGAATTGAATCCTAGGGCCTTGTGTATCCTAGTCTATCAGTCTACATCCCCAGCCCACTCCTTTGCTCTCTACCAGAAATGGAATTCGTTACTTTGCATATACAAGACCACTGGTCAATGCCCCCAGCCTAGAGCCGTAGAGCTTCAAGAAGCTCTCTGGATATGACAAGTAGCTATGGAAATAGTTATTTGAAAACTTTCTCCACAACTTCCACATCTTCCTCTTCCTTTTCTTTTTTAAATCGCTTGTTGTTAGTTTTTGTGGTTGTGTTTTGTTGTTTTTTAAGGTAGGGTCTTACTAATTAGCCCTGGCTAGCCTAGAATTTTGAAATGTAGTGTAGACTGGCCTCAGACTCAGAGATTTGCCTACCTCCACGCCCACTGGGATTTGCAGATATGCACTACCATGCCTGACTTCAATTTCTTCTTCTAATTCATTACTTGTTTATTTAAGGGTGTCAGGTGTGTCTGCAGCTCACCGACTAGGCTAGGTGAACTACATGGATCTGCCCAGCTCTACCTCCCCAGCACTGAGGTTAAAAACCTGTGCCACCAGCATGATGCTAATAGAATCAAACTCAGTTCCTCATGAACTGAGTTAAGTGCATAGTAAGCACTTAACCAGCTGAGCTATCTCCCTAGGCTTTTATTTTGGGGGTGTGAGGAAGAGAGTCTTATGTAGCACAAGCTGGCCCCAAACTCACTCTGTAACTGAAAATGAGTCTGAATTTCTGGTCCTCCTGTTTGCATGTCCAGGGTGCAGGGTTTGCAGTATCATTGTACCTGGCTCTCATGTTTCTCCTCTTTAATCAGTTGAGATTTTATTTTTTGCTGTTGATTTGGGGGTATTGTTTTGTGTGTTTGTGTATGTGTATATGTAAGCATGTATTCATGTGTATATGCATATGTGTGCATGTGTGTATAGAGGCCAGAAGTCACATCAATATATGTGCACATGTAAGCATGAATTTATGTGTATGTGCATGTGTGTGCATGTGTGTGAAGTCCAAAGCTCAATGCCAGGTGTCTTCCTCAACCAGCATCTAACTTTTTGGGGAAAAGACTCGGTGGTTATATTTAAGCAGCCATCAGCCTTTGCAGCCAAATAAAATGTGGATATGAGCCTGTAATCTGTATAAAATTGTGATTTTTTTTCTTATACCATGTGATCCAAAAGTTAAAATGTTAGATGGATCAGAGGGTAAAGGTGCTTGCTACTAAGTCTGATGACCTGAGTTCTATCCCCAGGACCCCATGGTGGAAGAAGAGAAGGCTCCCACAAGTTGTGAGACCCTGTCTCAAAAAAGAAAAAAAAAAGTAGCCTTCTTTAATCTCCCTTAATTTTTAGTTAGAAGATACTATACAACTCTCACTGGATTCATTCCTTGATATGGTGGGCTTTGTTACTGTTATAAGGGTTCTCTAATACTTTATTGCTAATATAACTGGCTTGTATATATTGCCCTTATGTTTAAAAAGTGTTTGCATCTGGGTGTGGTGGCACATGCCTTTAGTCCCAGTACTCAGGAGGCAGAGGCAGACAGATCTCTGAGTTTGAGGCCAGACTGGGCTACATAGCAAGTTCTAGGATAGCCAGGGCTACACAGAGAAACCCTGTCTTGAAATGCCCCCCCACAAAACTTAAAATTATTTGCATTGGTTTATTTTGTGTGTGTTTATGTGTGGTGCACCAGAAGTTGGGTTTCTGGGGAACAAGCTCAGGCCATCAGCCTTTGCAGTTAGTGTCCATACCCAGGGAGAAGGCCCTTACATTTTGTGACCTGGCAAAAGTCAGTTGTTAGTTCTACAAGGACTTTGGGGAAGGGAACAGACACAAGTGTTTTCTATGTGCAACCATGCATATACATACCGGTGCTTTCGTTTCTAGTCCCATTGATGTGCTGTTTGTTTCTGCCTTGCCTTCCTCAATGCCTGGGAACCCAGTATAGTGTTGGAGAGAAAAGATGGGAGAGATGGTTGTCCTTGCCTTTTTTTCCAGTCTTAATTGCCAAGAGCCAGCTCCTCTGCTCCTGGTTTTAAACTTTCAATCTTCCTGCCTCCACCTCCTGAGTACTGGAATTACAGGCAGGGTACCACTCTCAGATATTTCTAATGTAGTCCAGGCTGACCTCAGTCTCCACTTGTAGATAAGGCCAGCCATGAACTCTGATCTTCCTGACTCCATCTTTTAAGTGCTAGAATTTCAGGTGTGCAGCTCATGCCCAGCATGTGATAGATTTTATTTATTTATTCTGTTTTCATCCTAGTATTTAACTTTTAAGGAGAGAGATTTTTGTTTTGAGAAAGGGTCTCATTTGTAGCCTTGACCAGGCTGGTCTTGAACTTGCAATCATCTTCTGCCTCTGCCTCTGCCTCCTGAGTGTTGAAATTACAGGTATGTGCCACTGGGCCTGGCCCCCAAGGAGAAAAAACAAACTGTGGGGACTAGAGAGATGATTAAGAACTTTACTGCTCTTGCAGAGAACCCAGGTTTGAATCCCAGCACCCACATAATGACTTAGAGACACCCATAACTCCAGTTCCAGGAAGCACATACACATGTACAACTAACAATAAATAAATAAATATTTAAATAAACAAAAGGAAGGGGATGACTGACCATGTACTCCATCAGTGAAGTCCTTGCTTAACACACAGGAAATCCTGGGTCTCTGGCACTAAATAAACCAGGTGTGGTGATGCACACCTATAACCCCAACACTTGGGAAGTGGAGACAGAAGTACCAGAGGTTCAGAGTCGTCATCAGTTACCTATGCGTGAAGCCAGCCTGAGATACAGGAGACCTTATTGGGGGAGAAAGTAGTCTAAGGCCAGGTGTGTTGGCGCACGCCTTTGATCCCAGCACTTGGGAGGCAGAGGCAGGTGGATCTCTGTCAGTTTGAGGTTATCCTGCTCTACACAGTGAGCTCCAGGCCAGATAACAGTGAGATATGACAGTGATATAGTGATAATATATCAAAGATAATATTTACAGTGATTAAATAATTTACTTAATTCACAGAATCAGAAAGTCAAATAATCATACTAGGGATGATAGGAGAGTTGTTTTAGTGAGTGCAGAGTTTAGGTTTTGAAAGATGAAAAAGTTCTGGACCTGTGTGCAGCAATGAGATTATAAAACAATTACTAAACTGAGGCTGGTGAGCCAGGCAGTGGTGGCGCTCGCCTTTAATCCCAGCACTTGGGAGACAGAGGCAAGCAGATCTCAGTGGGTTTGAGGCCAGTCTGGTCTACAGAGCAAGTTCCAGGACAGCCAGGACTGTTAGACAGAGAAACCCTGTCTCAACAAACAAAACAAAAACAAAAAACTGGGGCTGGTGAGTGTGAAGACATTTGTTACCAATGGATATAGATGACCTGAAACCCATATGGTGGAATTAAGGAACCAACTTTGGAAAGTTGTGTCTGACATCCTCACTGGAGTCATGGTGTATGGGAGCACACACACAACAGTACACAAAATAAATTAATAACAATGTAATAAAAATTGTATGCACACACACAAATGAAGAAATCCAATAAAAATATAAAAAAAAAATTGTTTTTCCAGGCAGAGTTTCTCTGTATAGCTTTGGAGCCTGTCCTGGAACTCACTCTATAGCCTAGACTGGTGTTGAACTCATAGAGATCTGCTTGCCTCTGCCTCCCAAGTGCTGGGACTAAAGGGGTGCGCCACCACTACCTGGCCATGTAAAATAATTTTAGAGATAGCTCAGAGGTTAAGAACACTTACTACAGCCACAGGGGTGATCAGGGGGCTTTAATCCCAGAACTCGGGAGGCAGGGGCAGGCAGATCTCTGTGAGTTTGAGACCATCCTGGTCTACAAAGCTACACAGACAAACCCTGTCTCAAACAAACAAATAAACAAACAAACAAACAAACCCACTTACTACTTTTGTGGAAGACCAGAGTTCAGTTCCCAGCATCCGATCAAGCAGCTCACAGCCCAACTGTAATCCCAGTTCCAGAGGCTCTGATGCTCTCTTCTGGTCTCTGTAGGTATCTGTACTCATGTGTGTGTGCAGGCGGCACACACACATGCACACACAGTTAAAAATAAAATAAATAGGAAAACATAATAAGACATTATTGAACCATACAATTTAAAATAATTAAGATAGTAAGAGCCGGGCATTGGTGGCGCACGCCTTTAATCCCAGCACTCCGGAGGCAGAGGCAGGTGGATCTCTGAGAGTTCGAGGCCAGCCTGGTCTCCAGAGCGAGTGCCAGGATAGGCTCCAAAGCCACACAGAGAAACCCTGTCTTGGGAAACATATATATATATATATTTTTTTTTTTTTTTTTAACTGAGGGATGGTGTTGAGAATTCAACACAGGACCTTCTACATGCTAGTCAAGCACTCTACAATGGAGCTATACTCTTGAACTTAAGCTATGTGGGGTTTTTTGTTTTGATTTGGGTTTTTGAGACAGGAGACAGGGTGTCTTTGTGTAGCTTTGGAGCCTGTCTTGTAGACAGGCTATAGACCTGTAGACCAGGCTGGCCTCAAACTCACAAAGATCCACCTGCCTCTGCCTCCTGAATGCTGGGATTAAAGGGGTGTACCACCACTGCCCAGCAAACTATGTGTTTTTTTAATTAATACAAATGTTCTCAGTAACATATTAGTATATTAAATCTAATATTTTCCAAAAGTGGTATAATGAAGAATGATTTAGTGTAGGAATTCTGGGATTACTCAACATGTAAGAATGCATTGATAGAATTTCGTTCGCCTGACACAAGACTATATTGATATAATTTCATCATACTAACTGAACTAAAAAAAAACAACCAAACTATTATATGGTTATCCTTTGCAGTAACAAAAAAAAATGCTTTAATAGAATTCAATAATGCAAAATATTCTGTTAGAATAGACTGGTTTGGAATATAGCTCAGTGTTAGAGTACTGCCTAGTGTGTGTATGTGTGAGGGCCTAGGTTCAATTCACATAAAGGGAGCAGGGGAAGAGAGGAGAGGAGAAAGGGGGGAGGTGAGAGGGGGGCCCGGGGAGGGAGGAGGGACCCTGCTGTACATTGTACATACTGTCAAGCACCAAGAATATAGAAGAGATAATGACACATTTCCTTCCACTGGGGGACTATGGAGGGTGTGAGAGCTCAGGCCACAAACTATTCTTTCACACAGGGAAAAGCCATACCTCTTTTCTGTTTATGCACATGGGCGTTCTATTCATATCATCTATAATATAACGTGGCAAGGAAGTTAAGTATAGGCTGGTTTCACCCAACAAGGCTAGAACAATTAGCTATCCATAGGCAGAAGGTGAAGTGTGGGGGTGGGGAAACCGGGCTATTCTAAAGGTGCATTCTTGTGGAAGCCCAACCAAAGCACCAAAGCTTAACCCATACACACAAGCTAAGCCAGCCAGAGTGGATGCAAATAAAAAAAGCTGGAGATAATCCTGGCATGAAAATAAATGCTTGTTCTGGGACCTTAAAATGAGGTTTCTTAATGAAATTAACAGCTGTTTGAATAACCTCTCCCTGCTTACTTACAAAGATCATAAGCTTTGTCAGGGCATCTCAGGATTGTTTTCAGCTCCCCAGGGAACCCCGGGAGGCCCATATTGCCTCTCTCATTTAGATGCTTACCCAGTGGTTGGAAGAATCCAAACAAGATGCTTTCAGCTTAACGTTGCAGTGTCCCCAGCAAAAAGTAGGGCCAGTGTTTGCTTAGCGACAATTCCCTGTTTTCTTGAGCCATGAATCAGCCCCATTGTCCCACCCAGCGCTGCTCATCATTTACTCTGCTCACCAGCTAATGGCAGAGGCAGGAACATGGCAGAGAAACAGAGACTGAGGAAAGGCAGGAGCATGAAGCTACAGCGCTAGTTCTGCCTTCAGCAGAGTCAGGCTTTGTTATGGACAGCGTCAGAAAAGTCCTTGGAAACCTGTCACAAAGGTACTTTTATGGACAACGTGTAATTGATAGAATAGTGCTTGGCAGTGGATAGAGTTGTTTTTTTTTGTTTTTTTTTCATTCAAAGGTAAATCAGTCTGAAATGTGAATGTTACCAACGTTCCTTCTATTATGTGAGGTCCTGAGGGACTGAGTTCAGGTCATTAGGCTTGGTGGCAAGAACCTTTATCTGCTGAGCCATCTCACCAATTCCTTATGTTTTATTGTATTTAAAAAAACAAAAACAAAAACAAAAAAAACAGGTCTGGAGAGATGTTTGATTCCTAGCACCCACATGGAGGATCACAACCATCTGTATCTACAGTTCCAAAGGATCTCACAGCCTCTTCTGGCCTCCTCGGGTACCAAGCACAAATATGTTGTAGAGCGCAGACACTCGTGCAGGCTGAATACTGATATACATAAACTAAATAAATGGGGAGGAAAAGGTTTGGACGTGGTGGTATATACCTGTAACCCTAATGCTCAGGAAGCTGAGACAGAAGGATTACCACAAGTTTAAGACTAGCCTGGGATACATATCTGGAATATTTAATAAGATTTTTTTCTCATTGAGGTTAAGAAATATACTCAAGGAAAGGTCTCATATTATATTTTTATAGAATAAACTTTACAAGGCCATGGCTAGCTCACAGAGCAAAGTGGGGACATATGATCACTTCTGAGGGAGGTCCAAACATTCATGCTCTTGGATCCCAAATCTTTGGGGGGTTTTTTGTTTTTTTTTGTTTTTTTTTCAGTTTTCAAAGTGCAACAAACAGCCAGGCGGTGGTGGCACAAGCCTTTAGTCCCAGCACTCGGGAGGCAGAGGCAGGCAGATCTCTGTGAATTCGAGACCAGCCTGGTCTACAAGAGCTAGTTCCAGGACAAACTCCAAAGCTACACAGAGAAACCCTGTCTCGAAAAACAAAAACAAAAACAAAACAAAACAAAAAAAGTGCAACAATATGTAAGGAATATTTATTTTTATGTTAGGCATGGTGGTGCACTGGGGGGCAGAGGCAGGCAGATCTCTGAGTTTGAGGCCAGACTGCTCTACAGAGTGAGTTCCAGAACAGCCAGGGCTACATAGTGAGACCCTTTCTTAAGAAGAAAAGAAGAAGAAGGAAGAGGAGGAGAAGAGACAACTTGGATCCTTGGATCTTTGAGAAGTTGAGAAGGTACTTTAGTATTTATTGAAGATCAGTAATATGTTGAGCCTGGGTCTTCTATATGAGGTCAGAGTCCCAACACATACATGATAACCCACAAACTATAACTCCAGGACCAGGACCAGGGTAACTGATGCCCTCTTCTGCCCTCCAGTGGCACCTGTACATACATGGTGAACATACCTACACTCAGGCAACATTTATATACATAAGTGTGTGTGTGTGTGTGTGTGTGTGTGTGTGTGTGTGTTTGAGACAGGGTTTCTCTGTGTAACAGCCTTGGCTATCCTGGAAATCACTTTGTAGACCAAGCGCCACCACATCCAGCCACATACATTTTTTTAATTTTCAAATATTTCATTTATTAATATTTTGTGTGCGGATGATGTGGTGTCTAGGGAGCACAGTACCACCACACAGGTGAAGAGTCAGAGGATAACTGTATAGAGTTGGTTCTTTCTTTCCAACTTTATATGGGAGATCTAGTTCAGATCTTGAGGCTGTGGACGAGTTCCTTTACCCGTCAAGCCACTTTTGTTGACAATTGTCTTTTGGTTTTAGAGACAAGTTGTTAGCCCAGGATTGTCTCAAACCCATTATGTAGTCAAGGCTGTCTTCCTCCAGCAGGCCACATAGCACCTTCCAGCACTATGAAAGCTGACCAGCAGAGAAGGGGTTTTCAGGTCAATTCCAACCTTGATTTCTCTGTGCTCTGCAACCCAAGTTGCATTGTGTCTCCAGCAATAGAGGTTTATAATTTAGTTCTGTTAGGCAACCGAGGTCAATGACAATAGCTTTTGTTGTCTTAGGTGGACTCTAGAGCCTCCCAGACCAACTTGTAGAGAGGTATTCCTCTTGGTTTTAGTTTAATAATCCAAGAATCCTGGCAGGAACATTACCTACCCAGGAAAGATATATCTATTCGAATTCCTCTTTAAAAAAAATTATAGTTTTTAATTAGCTTA
Organism: Cricetulus griseus; assembly: GCF_003668045.3. Classification (NCBI taxonomy): domain Eukaryota; kingdom Metazoa; phylum Chordata; class Mammalia; order Rodentia; family Cricetidae; genus Cricetulus; species Cricetulus griseus. Next base: position 88,187,618 of record NC_048600.1, read on the forward strand.
CAGAATAGTAGGTTTCCATAGGCTTTTTTGTATGTCCTTAGTTTTGGTTAACCTACCCTATCCTTCCGTTCAATTTCCCACTTAAACCTTTTGCAGAAAAAAAATATTGATGCATTCATTTATGCTAGCTTTACTCATAATTGCCAAATGTAAATATATCAGATATCTGTCAGTTGGTAAATTGATAAATACATGTGATCCCGCCATAGTATGGAATATTATCCCAATGAAGAGAGGCAAATGATAGCTACATCATACTGAGTGAATCTTTTCATATATGTGTATGTGGTGTTGGAGGTTAAGCCTGGGCCTGTATACAATGAGAGTGTTCTAGTAGCAAGACACCACACCTGGTCCTGGATAAATCTCCCCCACTTGGATCTTTGAGACAGTCTCATGCTGTCTAGGCTGAGTTTGAGCTTACTATGTAGCTGAGGATGGCCTTGCGCTCCCAATCTTCCTGCATCTGCCTCCTCAATGCTTGGATTACAGGTGTGTGCCATTACATTAAGCTTTTTGACTTTATGAGTCTGGGAAGACCTGGCACTATTTAGCCCAGGCTAATCTTGAAATCATGTTAATCCTCCTGCCTCGGCCTCCCAAGTGCTGGAATTATAGGTATGTGCCACCCACCATACCTGACTTCCCTGAATGACTCTTTGCTTGGTATTCAGTTAGTTGTTTGTAGAGGAGGGACAGTGTCAGGTGCTACAGTGTGAGTGTGGAGGTCAGAGGACAACTTGCAGAAGATAGTTCTTTTCTTTCGTCATGTGGGTTCCAGGAATCAAACTCTGATCTTCAGGCTTGGCACCAAGCACTTTTGTTTGCTTTGTCTATTGAACCACCCCCACTCCAACCTCCCCTCCCATCCCACCCTCTCCATCCCTCCATCCATTACCACCCCCCCCATGGAATGTACCTAAGCTGACTTTGAACTAGCTATGTTGCTGAGGATGACTTTGAACTTCTGGTCCTTCTGCCTCCACCTCTCAAGTACTGGGTTTACAGATGCCATCTGTCAAATGGCTTATGGGGTACTGGGAATGGAACCCAGGCATTTTTGAATACTGTAAAAGCACCCTAACCAACTAAGCTATGTCTCAGCCATTCCCCCTCAGACACACAGATACCCAGTCTCCAGATATCCCCCTCGTATACATAACCCAGCCTTCATCAGTCTTAAAATCTTTGTGTTAAACCAAAGAAGCCAGGTCTTGATGATTCATCTCCACAATTTTCTCATTTTATTTTGTTTTATGACAGGCTCTTCCTATGTAGCCTAGGCTGCCCTTAAGCTCACTATGTAGCCTATAGTAAGAAATTACCAGTACGGAGTCAGGTAGAAATATAAGGGTATTTAATAGGGAAAAGCCTTACTTACAGAACAAACCAGCCAGCCGGTGGTAGTCTGTACAGCAAGAAGCAAAGAGAAACCGAAACCGAAAACGCAGTCCCCCTACTCACTCTGACCACGCCCTCACAAGCCCTCAGGTACTCTTGTAGCCAGCCCCTAAGAAGGCGTGGCTACAGCTTCCCCTACAATTCCCCTTTTAGTCTAAAAGAGGATTAAAACTTAACAGTATAAAGGTAAAATATAAGAAGATAACTATCTATTTTAACTAAACCCTAAAGTCATAAACAATAGGAAGCTATTCCTAACTAGGTATATACACTATCCTAAGTGACAACAATGGGGAAAGGGGGCGTAGCATTTTCCAAGTTACTTCCTGCTGAAATGGGACGATGATAGTCATGTGGGGTCCTGTAGAAAGAAAATGTTAGTATCCAGTCCATGTTAGATGGGATTCACTTGATTGAAGATCTCGCTTGAAATCCTCAACTTGATTGAAGTCAGTACCCGAACCTCTGGCCGGAGTGTCAGCTGAAATGGAGCAAGTTGGATCCAGTGCAGTCGAGGAGCTGTGGCCCATTTTCTTTCCAGGGTGTCCAGGGATTGCTGTCAGGCAGGTCTTCATTGGCTGTGTGGGACTCAAACATGAACAGTTAGCAGAGAAATGTTTGCTTGTGTATGTACACATGCTAGGGAATGCAACCATGAGAGCATAACAATTATGAAAGGGTGTACACCTTGAGAGAAAGATCCAAGAAAAGACAAAGACAGTCCCCAAATTCTTCTTTTATTCTGTATTACATCAATTGGCTTCTTGATACAACACAGAAACACTAAAGCTTAGTTAAATAATGTGCTTGGATTTTAGAGGAGGAAAGCCAAATCCACCTCTAAGTCCAGCATTGGTTTAATTGAATAGGGACTAGGAAATAAAGAGAAATAGAGTTTTTTGAGAGACAGCTGTAAAGTTTACCGTGTGGCACATTCCTTCTATTTGATGGTTATAGCTACCTTTTCTTCTTAAGTATCTACCCATGCAGTGTCTTTTGCCTTCTGAAGATGAGTTTTCCTGTGAAGATAAAAGCAAAACACTTCCCTTTCCTTTGGGAGGTTTCTATTTAGTTTATACGATATACCTTAGTAGAATACCTGTCATTTGTCCTCATTGAGAGGTTTTTCCTTTTCCACTCGAATCTTGATCAACTTTGATGGTATCCAAAGTTTTTCTTCTCCTGTAGAAACCAATGCAAAACCCCTACCCCAACGTAATACATGTCCTGGTTTCCATGCAGAGGTTAGTACATCTTTGAAGTATACTGGCTGATTGAGTTCAGCAGTTTTTTCCGTAGTCCAGTGTCTTTCTGCAGCTGTTTGTCCTTTTTCATTGGCATTAAGAAAGTTTAGTGTTAATAAAGCATTATGCAACCTATGTTTGGGGGGTTTAGTCTTCCAAGCTTGTTTGTTGAGCATCTCCTTAAGTGTTCTATTAGATCTCTCAACCACTGCTTGTCCTGTAGGATTGTGTGGTATACCAGTAACATGCTTTATGTTATAATATTTGAAAAATTGTTCCAATTTCGTAGAGACATATGCTGGAGCATTGTCAGTTTTTATTTGTGCAGGTATACCCATAACTGCCATCACCTCTAGCAGGTGTATAATAACAGAATCAGCTTTTTCAGAGTTAAGAGCAGTAGCCCATTGGAACCCTGAGAATGTGTCTATGGTATGATGCACATATTTCAAATTTCCAAACTCTGCAAAGTGAAAGACATCCATCTGCCAAACCTCATTTCTCCGAATGCCCTTAGGATTACAACCTGCTGGCAATGGAGTTTGATTATAAAAGGAACAAGTAGGACAGTTTTTCACTATCTCCTTGGCTTGTTGCCAAGTGATAGAGAAGTCCTTTTTCAAACCTTTGCTATTTACATGATGTTTCTTATGAAATTCTGAGGCTTCTAGCACACTTCCAATTAATAAACGATCAATCTCATCATTGCCTTGTGCTAGTGGGCCAGGCAGACCCGTATGGGATCTGATATGTGTAATATACATAGGATTACTTCTGTTTCTGATAGTTTCCTGTAATTGTAAAAACAGAGAAGTTAATTCTGTATTATCAGGAACAAATTCTGCAGTCTCAATATGTAACACGACTCTCTCTGCATACTGAGAATCAGTAACTATATTAAGAGGTTCTGTAAAATCCTTAAGTACCATGAGAATTGCATATAATTCTGCCTTCTGTACAGATGTATATGGACTTTGAACTACTTTACTTACCTCACCTGCTTTATAACCTGCCTTACCTGATTTGTTGGCATCAGTGTAGAAGGTAAGAACTCCAGAAATGGGAGTTTGTCTTACAATACGTGGAAGAATCCAGACTGTCTTTTTTATGAATTTAATTCTGTCAGTTTTGGGATAGTTGTTGCTAATTGTTCCCAAAAAGTCAGTAAGAGCTATTTGCCAATATTCATTATCTTTCCATAAGGAAGAAATTTCTTCATTAGTTAAAGGTACTATAATTTCTGCTGGATCTTTTCCAGTCAGCTGGCGAAGTCTTAATTTACCCTTTAAAATCAAATCAGAAATCTTTTCTATATATGTCTTTAACTTTTTATTCTGTTTATGTGGCAGAAATATCCATTCCAATATAGTGTCTTCCCTCTGCATCAGAATTCCAGAAGGGTATTCTCTGGATGGCAAGATAACCAGAATACAGTCTAAATTAAGGTTTATCCGATCTACATGTGCATTCAATATTCTGTTTTCTACCCATTGTAACTCTTTTTCTGCCTCATCAGATAATATTCTAGGACTGTTTAGGTCCTTATCACCTTTAAGGGCCATTTTTAAATGCTTTAAGTCATGTCCTTCTACACCAATAATTGTCTGTAATTGAGAAATTTCCCCTAATAATTTCTGAAGAGAATTAAGAGTTTGATACCGATCTCTCCTAATTTGTACCTTTTGAGGTCTGATTCTCTGTAAGTCTATCTTGTAACCTAAATAGTTAATAGAATTTCCTCTTTGTATCTTTTCTGGTGCAATCTGTAATCCCCAACGAGGCAGAACTTCCTTCACCATTTCAAACATACGTTCCAAAGTTTCCTTATTAGAATCTGATAAAAGAATATCATCCATGTAATGATAAACAAGAGATTGTGGAAATTTCTTACGAATTATTCCCAAAGGTTGCTGTACAAAGTGTTGACACAAAGTAGGGCTATTTAGCATTCCTTGTGGTAGAACCCTCCATTGATATCTCCTAACTGGCCGTGAATTATTAAGAGTTGGTACAGTAAATGCAAATTTTTCTCTATCATTTTCCTGTAATGGTATTGTGAAAAAACAGTCTTTTAGATCAATGACTATGATAGGCCATCCTTTAGGTATTAAGGAAGGTAATGGCATTCCAGGTTGCAGAGAGCCCATTGGTTGAATTACCTTATTTATAGCTCTCAGGTCTGTCAGCATTCTCCACTTACCTGACTTCTTTTTGATGACAAATACAGGAGAATTCCAAGGACTGGTAGATTCCTCTATATGTCCAGCATCTAGCTGTTCCTGTACTAACTTTTCTAAAGCCTCTAGCTTCTCAGAGGTCATAGGCCATTGTCCTACCCAAACTGGTTCATCTGTAAGCCACTTCAATGGCAGGGCCTTTGGCTCCTCTGAAGGTCCATCATTTGTACCTAGTTTCTGTACAGCATGGATGGTTGGTAACCATTTTCCATAGCGTCTTACCAGATCTTTTTCATAATTTGTATCTGACACTGGAGGAATATTAATCTGAGTATTCCATTGCTGTAAGAGATCATGACCCCAGAGATTTATAGCTATATCTGCCACGTATGGTTTCAGTATCCCTTTCTGTCCTTCCGGTCCAATGCAGACCACTGAGTTAACACTCTGTCGAACTCTAGATAGAGTTCCAATTCCTAAAAATTGTACATTTGCCTCTCTAAGAGGCCATTTCTGAGGCCAAGACTTTTGAGTAATAATAGTTACATCCGCCCCAGTGTCCACTAAGCCAGAAATAACTTTATTATTAATTTTAACTTTTAACTGAGGCCTTTTATCATTAATAGAAGCTTGCCAAAATATGCGTTTCTCATTTTGTCCATTCACACTTGATTCTTCATCACTATTCAAACTACCATCTAGAGCAATATCTTTTTTCACAATATGCAAAGAACTGTCTATTGTTCCTGTGAGAGATTGTCTTCCACTGCTATTGGAAATGACCTGACCTTTCTCGATGTGGGGGCCTTCTTGAGTCCCCCCTCGGGGTTTCCCGACCTTAAGGGGTTTCCTTGTATGTCCCTGGTCGATCTACATTCATTGGTCCAGTGTCTGCCCTTACCACATCTTCTACACAATCCAGAAGGCAGTGGCCTTCCATATGAGGCATTGTTAGAATTCATTTGTCTACAATTTCTCTTAGTATGTCCCATTTTACCACAGTTGAAACATCTAGGTTCCTGGAGCCTTCGTGGTCTCCAGGGGAAGGCTCTTCCTACCCAAGGTTCTGGTTCATAGTAGTAGTAACCTCTAGCCTCTTGGTATCTATGTTGACCTCTGTAAGGTGCTTCTCCTTGCCAAGCCCTTACATCCTCACCTCTAGACCTTTTAATTTCCTGTTGCCGTTTTAAACCTTTGGAGATGGCTTCTCCTACCCAAGCTCCAGTATCTTGCACATTATAGTCAATGTTGGCTGCATACAAAACCCATTCTTCTAACGGAGCTGATCTGATCTTTAAAGGCAAAAGTATTCTTTTGCATATAGGGTTTGCATTTTCATAAGCTATTGTATATATAATTGATTGTCTTGTTTCTGGATCTGTTACCTGTAATTCTACTGCCCTAGTTAACCTTTGTAAGAAGTCCTGGAACTGTTCTGTAGGTCCCTGTTCTATTCTGGTATAAGCTTCTAGACGTTCTCCTGGCTCACGAACCTTATCCCAGGCATTTAATGCTGCTTTCCTGCAAAGAGACAGTATATCGTCATCATATTCAGCCTGAACCTGTGGGTCAGCATAAATACCCTGACCAAGAAGCTTATCTAGAGGCGCTTCAAAACCTTCCTTTATGCCCTGACGCTCAAGGAGCTTTGCCTCTTCCCTTACCAATGCCTTCCACTGGATTTGGCATGAATTCTCAAGTACAGCTGCTACCAATCGTTCCCAATCTGTGGGTGTCACCCTGTTAAAGGTTGCCCATGAATGTAATAGCTGTTTTACGTATGGGCTATGGAGACCATATGAGACAACTGATTCTTTAATATTCTTAAGATCCTTCGGCTGTATAGGTTGCCATTCATAAGCCATTCGTCCATGAGGGTGTTTCTTAGAAGCTGGCTTTTCTACCATGGTAGCTGGGTACACTAATGGTGTACGAGTAACAACCTTAGAAGAATAGTCACGATACCTGGGTGGAGTAGGTGCCTGGGATTGGAGTGATTCTGCTTCTGAGGCATCCCACTGATCTTTAAGCCTAGCAATGATATCCTTTTGAAAAGTTTCAATCTCCTTAATCATAAAAGATTCTAAGCACGTTAGTGAATCTGTAAATTGCTCTAACTGCTCATCTACACGTTTTTCTAGGTCTTTCATACGATCATCCTTAGACAGCATCTGGATGGCATGGAAACTGCCTTCTAGGTATTGGAGTCTAGATTCCAGGTCATGATTTGCTGATTTTGAGTCCTCAGCAATCGACCGTATGGACCTATGTAATCTGTCAGCCCTGTACTGTAAATTATCTTCCAAACATTCAAATCTAGACTCAAACTTCTGATCTGCTACCTTGGATGCTTCAATGACTGATTGAATGGCATTGTCCAATTCTTCAACCCTATGCTGGGTATTTTGCACCGTTGCATCTAGTTGATGAGTAACATTGCCTATCTGAGTTTCTAGCTGGCTACAGATATTCTTTAGCTGGTCATGGTCTTCTGACAGCCTAGCCTCTAAGGCCTCAGACATGGAGGATCTCTCTGTGTTTATCTTATCATAAATACGCTGTATCTCATCAGACAGCTCTGTCTTTAGTGTATTGGACACAGAGCCAAGCTTATCATCCAATTTCTGTTCCACTTGCTGCACAATTGTGGTCTGACCTAATCGTAAAGCTGTTATTTCCTGCAAGCAGGTGGTGAGGTTATCCTTATCCCTATTCCTGTGTCCTCTGGCTAGTAATACTATTTGTACCAGCAAGCTAACTGCCATTATGGCATATAGGCCAGTAATTGGCACATTAACATCCTCCTCAAACAGTGAATTCACGTAATAAGCAAAAATATTACCAATTTTAGCAAATGATAAATATTCCGCCATAATTTTACCTGATTTCTACTCCAGATGCAGTAAATATATTTGATCAGCAGGTAGCACAGGCGTTCAGTTATTCCGAGGCGTTTGGCAGCAGTCGGTCAGCGATGGAGAGAGGTCACAAAAGCGGCTGCGCTTATCTTAGAGAGTATACGGCCTTGCGGCTACAACCACTGAAACAGATTCGGGCTTTCCCGCAGGCCAGGGGAAGCCACAGCTGAAAGTGGAGGCCTACCTGGACTCTAGGCAGCTAGAAACTGTCTCTGAGCTGGGTGGATGGACTCTAGCAGTGGGTCGGCTGCTAGCCGGGAACGCCTGTGGAGAGTGGGTGCTTTCCCGGCCTAGGCGGCGGGCCCGATGGAACCCACAGCCTGTCCCAAATGGGGTGTGGGTTTCCAATATCCCGCTTCTGACAACCAGATATAGTAAGAAATTACCAGTACGGAGTCAGGTAGAAATATAAGGGTATTTAATAGGGAAAAGCCTTACTTACAGAGCGAACCAGCCAGCCGGTGGTAGTCTGTACAGCAAGAAGCAAAGAGAAACCGAAACCGAAAACCCAGTCCCCCTACTCACTCTGACCACGCCCTCACAAGCCCTCAGGTACTCTTGTAGCCAGCCCCTAAGAAGGCGTGGCTACAGCTTCCCCTACAGTAGCCCAGGCTGGTTTCAAACTCAATCTTTCCATCTTTACCTTCCAAACTACTAAGATTACAGGAATGTGCCACAACACCTAGCATATACAAGATTCTTGAAAAATCAAAATGATAGGGATAGAAATCAGGTCAGTAGTTGCCGGGGGCTTCAGGAAAGAATAAGGGGAGGCAGCACACAGACACACCGGGGACTGGAAGATGGAAGTGTCCTATATCTTAATTGTGGTGGGACTCACACAATTGCATATTCTGGGCAAGGTTCAGGGACAAAACACTTCAAAAGAGAATTTTAATCTGCCAAACATTTCTAGATAAACTTGACTTTTACAAAAATAATGTGGTTTGATAGTCAAATATGTAAAGTATGTTTGGGGTCTGGAGAGATGGCTTAATAGTTACTAGTCCTCACTGATTGTCTCAGCACCCACATCATTCCTTAATCTTAGCTCTTGGGGATCTGACGCCTTCTTCTGGCCTCTGCAGGCAACACACACACACACACACACACACACACACACACACACACACACACACGTCACATGCATATATAATTTCATGTCTTTATAAGGATAAGGTAATATAGTTTTATTTTTGACATTGCTTTGTTTTTTTATTTGCTTGCTTTTGGGACAGGGTCTCTCTATGTGGCCTTGGCTGTTATGTAGACCACACTGTCCTTGAACTCAATAACATCCACTTGCTTTTTCCTTTCCAGTGCAGGTATTAAAGACATGGGCCACCATGCCAAGCTTAACATGGTATTCTTAAATGGTTAGTATGAATATATAATACTCAAAAGATATTAGCTTTGGGGTCAGCAAATTAGGTCAGCAGATGAAGCACACGATGTACAATCCTTGTATACTGGTTTCATTTTGTTTTTATTTGTTGTTTTGTTTTTTGACAACTTGACACAAACTAGAAAAGGGAGCTTTAATTAAGAAGATGGCTCTGGGGCTAGAGAGATAGCTCAGCAGTTAAGAGCACTGACTGATCTTCTAGAGGATCCGGGGTTCAATTCCCAGCCTCCACAAGGCAGCCAACAATTGTAACTCCAAGATCTGATACTCTCACACAGACATACATGCAGGCAAAATACCAATGCACATAAAATAAAATTTAAAAATTATTTTAAAAAATAAATAAATAAAAAAATAAAACTTGCCTTCATTAGTGTCTGTAGGCAAGTCTGTGGGATGTTTTCTTGATTAATGATTGATGTGGAAGGGCCCAGCCCACTGGGAGCAGTGCCATCCCTAGGCAGGTGGTCCTGGGCTGTGTAGCAAACTGAGCAAGCCATATGGAGCAAGCCAGTAAGTAGCATTCTTCTGTGGCTCCTGCTGCAGTTCCTGCTTCCAGGTTCCTGCCCTGCTTGAGCATCTATCCTGGCTTCCCTTGTTGATGGACTGTAACATGGACATGTAAGCCAAATAAACCCTTTCCTTCTCAGGTTGTTCTGGTAATGATGATTATCACAATAGTAGAGAGAAAACTGGACAAGCTTGCAACCTGAGTTTGATCCCTGGAATGCATGTAAAGATTGAAGGAGACAACCAACTACAAAAAGTTGTCCTCTGACCTCCTCATGTACACCACATACTTGTACACACACATGCACACACATGCCATACGCAATAATAATAAATGTCCTTTTGAAATAGTTTGGACATGGAGGTCAATAGCCCAGTACTGACCTAGAACGCGCAAAACTCTGGGCTCCATCCCTAGTACTACTCTAAAAAAAAAAAAAATACAGACAGAAAGAGGTGGGATTATGTTCTATCTACCCTCTTAATTTTATCTTGGGGATTAATAACAAGTTGTGGGGATCTGGTTCTGCTTTTTGCAGAGTTTGTTACTGGCCTTGCAGACATACAAGAGCAACTGCCTGTCTCTGTCTCACTAAGATTTTGTTCGGCTCAGAATTTTTGTTTTTAGTTGCAAGCACAAAAAACAAAACACTGGAAATGGCTCAAGTCAATAATGAATTAACCTTGGAATAAAGAAATCTGAGAAAAGTAAAAGTGAGCCGTGGTACCTCAGGGAGGCCAGGAGACAGTCACTCTGTCTGTGAAACCTCCTCTTCCCCTGGCCAGGTCTGTCTGCTGCACAGGCACCATGCTCAGCTTCCTTCTCGAGATCCTGTCAGATGGCTTGCACCAGGAGGGGTCTTCTTCTGGATCCTAGTTCGCATGAGGATTGGAAACAAGCTGCCTCATCTTTGCAGCTGTGGTGCTGCTGTATTTCAAGCCTTGGACTGGATGATGACTTTTCTTTGAGTTTGCTGAGCATGCTATGTGAAACTTGATCCCTCAAACTACAGTGTAGCCTTGGTGTCTGACTCCCTTCAGTAAGCTATTTGTCCTGTCAGCCTAACCCACTCCTTCTATGTCCTGATCTGGCAGTGGCTCACTGACCAAGCCACTGATCTTTCCCATCAGTGATGGGAATAAATTATGTGCACAAAGGAAGTATGTGAATCAACACTCCAAATCATGCTCCGTAAAAATAAGCATTATCTTAAATAATGTTATGCTAATCTGATGTGACAAAATGGGGTATATCATTTTAGTCTTTGTAATGCTGGATCTCAAATTCATAGCCTCTGCGTTTGAACAAGTATATATACCCCTGAAATATAGCTCCAGACTGGAATTTCATTTTTTAAGTCTTTTAGGGTCAGAGAAATGACTCAGCCATTAAGAACACTTACTGCTCTTGCAGAGGACCTGGGTTCAATTCTCAGCATCTACAATGGCTCAAAACAACTATAACCTAGTGCCAAGGGATCAGATGTGGTCTTCTGGCATCTGAGGGCAGCTGCACACACGTGGTACACATACTCACACTCAGTCACACATACATACACATAAAATAAATATTTTAATTATGACATTTATTTTTATGAATGTGTAGGTGTACATGCATAAGTGTTATAGTGCGCATGTGGGATCAGGACAACTGGTGGGAATCCGTTCTCTCTTTCCTCCGAAACTCAAGTTCACAGTGTGGCAGCAGCAGCTTTCATCGGCAGAGTCATCTTGCTTGCACAAATTTCCTTTTTAATTATTAGTGAAATTGAGCATCTCACCCTCCCCCTTATCTAGTTGTAGCTTTTTTTCCGCATGTTTATCTGTGTTCTTGGTGCATTTTTCTATTGCTGTATCTGTCTGTTCCTCATTGATTGCTAAGAGACTATGACTTGTTTGTTACATGTATTGCCAAATTTCGCTGTTGTATCACTGCAATTTTGATTTTGTCCACAGAGAGACTTTGATATAAAGATTTTATTTATTTATTTATTTATTTATTTATTTATTTTAGTTTTTCGAAACAGGGTTTCTCTGGGTAACAGCCCTAGCTTTCCTGGAGCTATCTCTGTAGCTGGCCTCAAACTCATAAAGATCTGCCTGCCTCTGCCTCCCAAGTTCTGGGATTAAAAGCATGTGCCACCACTGCCCAGTTTATAAGGATGTTTTTGAGAGGCTTTGGAGGTAGTTTGGGTAATAGAATGTTTGTCAGAGTAACACATATACCAGGCACAGTGGTACATGACTACAATTCCAGCACTCAGCAGGCAGAGGCAGGCGGATCTCTGTGAGTTCGAGGTCAGCCAGGTCTACAGAGTTACACAGTGAAATCCTGTCTCAGAAAAATACAGAGAGGGCAGGGGCTCTCTGGTGTACTGAGAGTTGAGTTCATCAGATTCCTTGGTTTACAGTGCACATAGTCGTTGAATGATCCTTTATTTAATTTAACATTTCGTGTGTGTGTGTGTGTGTGTGTGTGTGTGTGTGTGTGTGTGTGTGTAACCCAGGGCCTCAAACTTATGTAGTACATGTACTAATGTTTAGTTACACCTCCTTAATTTGTTATTGCTTCCTTTTTGGTTTGTTTTGGTTTTGGTTCTTGAAGACAGGGTTTCTCTGTAGCTTTGGAGGCTGTCCTGGAACTGGCTTAGTAGACCAGGCTAGCCTCGAACTCACAGAGATACACCTGTCACTGCTTCCTGAAATGTTTGGATTAAAAGTGTGTGTCACCACCACCCAGCTTAAATCTTTTTTTAAAAAATGTATTTTGTAAGCCAGGCGGTGGTGGCACACGCCTTTAATCCCAGCACTCGCGAGGCAGAGGCAGGCGGATCTCTGTGAGTTCGAGACCAGCCTGGTCTACAAGAGCTAGTTCCAGGACAGCCTCCAAAGCCACAGAAAAACCCTGTCTCAAAAAAAAAAATGTATTTTGTATTTTGCTTGGGGAGGGGGTGTTAGGAAAGCACACTTGTGCCATAGCATGTCTATGATCAGAGTACAACCTTGGGAGTAACATCTACTGTGGGTTCTGGGGTATCAAACTCAGGTCATCAGGCTTAGTCAGCAAGCACTTTTACCCATAGAGCCATCTCTGAATTCTAGCAAGGATTATTTCCAGAAAGAAGCATGGGTGAGGGAGTATATACAAGAGCATTGACACTTTATGTGTGGCTACAACACTGAAGAGAATGCCTCCTGCTGACTCATGTTTATTAATTTTGATTTGAGGTAAGATCTCCTGTATCCTAGCCTGGCCTTAAACTCTCTATGTATCCAGGGATGACCATTAACTTCTGACACTTTTACCTCTGCTTCTCATGTTCTGGTACTAAAAAACATGTGCAGCTTAGCCCAGATAAAGCAATATTAGGGCCTGAGCTCTGGGCGTCATGAATGTTAGGCATGCACTCTCCCAACTGAGCTACAACCTTTACTTGTTTTTTTGTTTATTGAGACAGTCTTGCTCTGTAACTCTGGCTTCCCTGGAACTCACTATGTAACCTAGGCAGGACTTGAACTTGCTACAATCATTTACCTAGAGGTCTGGGATCAATCACAAGTATGTGCCACTGAGCCCAGCCAGGTTCTGATTCCCTGCTATTCCATCTTTCTTCCCTTGACTTTTCCTAACACTGTCAGAGATTTTTTCCAAAATTATTTGTATCAGTTTTAAAATTTTTTTAATTTTTTTTTTTTTTTTTTTTTTTTGGTTTTTCGAGACAGGGTTTCTCTGTGTAGCTTTGGAGTCTATCCTGGCACTCACTCTGGAGACCAGGCTGTCCTCGAACTCACAGAAATCTGCCTGCCTCTGCCTCCCCAGTGCTGGGATTAACAGTTTTAGAATTCTTAACAACTCTTTAAAAACATTCAAAATTCCTGGGTTGTGTTGGTGCACAATCCTTTAATTCCAGCACTTGGTAGGCAGAGACAGGCGGATCTCTGAGTTGAAGGAAAACCTGGTCTACAGATCGAGTTCCAGGACAGCCTAGCTACAGAGAAACCCTGTCTTGAAAAAACAAACAAACAAAACCCACCACAACCACCACCAAAAATATTCATAATGAGTGTGGCTTTCCATGTATGTTTACACCGATACTCACTAGCCTTCTGCAGGAGGTCTCTGGGGGCTCCCCAGTGGCTATTTTCCAGAAGCCCTTGGTGTTGGTGGCTGGACTGCTGGATGTGGTACTCCACAAGGGTACCACCCACAGAGCCAGCTTTGCGATCCCATAGTGAGGCAAAAGGACATTCATTCTCTCCACTTCCTATTTTCCAACACTCTTACTTTTGTCCCTCCTTGTTAATTTCCATTTCACTAATTATCAGTGAATTTGAACTGATAGGATTTCACGCCTGCCAGTCACTTTCATGTCTGTATGTAAGGATTACACATTGATGGCCCTTTACTATTTTTCTAGTGGTTTTTCTATTTTTCTGTGTTCTTTCATCTTTCATATATACACATTTCATTCCCCTGTAGTGCAAAAATATTGAAGGTCTTCAGTCCTTTTGTAATTCTATAACAAAATCCTTTAGGCTGAGTCACTTATAAATCATAGAAATTTACTTCTTTCTGTTCTAGAAATGGGGAAATTTGAGATCAAGAATCCAGTAGATTTGCTATCTAGTGCAGGCCAGTCCGCTTCCAAGAAGGCACTCTGAATGGTGCATTCTCTCACAGTGGACAACAGAAGAACAAAACAGGCCAAACACTGCATGAGGTTTGTTTTATAATTGTCTTAACCCATTCACAGGGAGGAACCCTGAGGAACAAATACTCTCTTAAACACCTGACCTCTCAACACTATGCGGGGGTAGGAGCAGTGTTTCGGTGAGATTTGTCTGAGGAAATAAAAGTGCATAGCATGAGGCAATCATACTTCACTCTTCTGCAGTTTTCCTGATACCCTCCACTGAATCATGAAGCCTGTCCCTGTTGACTTGTGGTGTCATTTTCATCTTAGATCAGGTTTCTATAAATGTTTCTATCTGTTTCTGAGTGCTCTATTCTGTTCCTCAGGACATCCATCCTGGTTTGGAAAAAACTTTAGAGGATTGCATCAAATCAGATTGGCTAGTCTCCTCTGATTGTTTTGTTTCAGGGTTGCAGGGGTTGGGGGAGGATCTTGAAGGCATTTTTGGTTGGAAATACAACCAATCAATGGATTGATTTTTTTTGAAAACTGACTCATTTCCACCACCTCCTCCTTCTTTTCTTCCTTTGTTTGAAACAGGGCCTTGCTTCATAGCTTAGATTGGCCCAGACTTGATAGCCTGCCTCAGCCTTCAGAGAAATGAGATTACAGGCTTGTGCTAACAGGCATGGCTGAGAACTTACTTTTAATGTAGCATGTGTCTGTGAATTATTTCACAGCTCCTGTAAACTCTATTGGAGTCATTTAGTTAGATTATGTTGTGAATGTATTTGTCCATTGTTGAAATATTTTAAAGGTTGTTTAGTTGAATAGCATCATGACTTTATATAAAACTGTTTACAAAGCAAAAAAAGTAATGCAAACTTATAAATGCAAATGCAAACTTATAAATAAAATATAGGGGTGAAGGTAAAGCTCAGTGTGAGAGCATGTAGCCATGTGAACAAGTCTCTGCGTTCAATTATTGAAAAAAAAAAAAAAGGAGGCCTGAAGAAATGACTCAGCAGCTAAGAGCACAAGCTGGTCTTCCAGAGGACCTGGGTTTGACTCCCAGCACACACATGAAGAATCACAACTGTTTCTAACTCTAATCTCAGGGATCTGACACCCTCTTCAGGGCTCCTTGGACACCATGTATGTACATGGTGCACACATACAAGTAGACAAAACATTCATACACACAAAATTTAAAAATAATTTTTTTTTGTTCTCTTGAGAAAAGGTTTCTCTATGTAGACCTGGCTGTCCTGGAACTTCCTCTGTAGACCAGGCTGGCCTTGAACCCAGAGATTCCCTGCCTCTGCCTGCCTAGTGCTGGTATTAAAGATGTGCAACAGTACACTGGGCTAATAAAATGGTTTTTTTAAATAAAAAAATTTTTAAGAGGGTTGATGGTTTAGCAAGTGAAGGCTCTTTCTGTACATAGGTCCTCAGAACCCATGTAAAGGTAAACGGAGAAAACTAATTCCACATGGTTGTGCTTTGACCTCTGCATGCAAGCTGCAGCATGTGTACCCACACAAATGTCACGCACATACACAAACAATACCTTAAGACTTATTTTTATTATTTTGAATTACGTGTGTGAGTACATAAGTGCAAGTGCCCACAAAGGCCAGAGATGTGAGCAGATAAGCGGGGTCCCCCATAAAGCTGGAGTTGTGAGCTGCCTGACATGGGTGCTGGGAAGCACGCTGTAATCTCTCAACCCCTGAGCCAGTTTTCCAGCCCAAATATTTAAAAAAAATTTAAGGGAAATGTAAGGCTTGTCATCTGTAGGAAGGATAACAGCTATTTGGTAAATGATCCATGAAAATCAGTACTGCAGAACTTTCCTCTTATGTGGTTAATTCCAGACCACACGTTGGAGCAAGTAATCACTCTGTCAGCCAGTGTTCCTGAAGGGGAAGGAAGGCAGCTGCGTGGTTAGTGCATAGACCATGGGCATGTCCATTGACATGACTTCTTTCTTCAATCTTCTGCTTTCTCCCCCTGTCTTCCTCCTACTAAATCCCCCTCCTCTTCCTGAGCAGTCTCCCTGCTCCCATGTCTTGTGTGTGTGTGTGTGTGGTGTGTGTGTGTGTGTGCGCGCGCGTGTGTGACCCAGTGAGTTTTATTAGTGTTATTTGTAAGAGCATGGGTGGGAGTTTGTTTACAGGAGCATAGACACCTGAAGAAAATGTCTCTTCCTCCCTTATAACCATGACCTGCATATAACTCCTCCGGGAGTTGGGGAAGTGGGGAATCAGCCCCTCCCTTTTCCATCACAGAGGGGTTGACAGGTCCAGTCTTGTGGAGATCTGATGCAGGTAGCCAAGGCTTTTGTAAGTTCAAGAGTAATACAGTTATGTCATACCTGGAAGTCAGTGTTCCACACTGTTCTCCAATCTGCTTCCTTCGGCTCTTACATCCTTTCTGCCCCTTTTCCCTGGATGGGTCTGAGCCATCATGCTTACCCCATCCATTGATGAGATTTTCTTTATGGACCCAGGACCTTGTTCATTCTAAACAAGAACTTTACCACTGAGCTGCATCCCAGACCTTGCAACTGAGTTACTTCCTTTTTCCTTTCCTTCCTTCCTTCCTTCCTTTTTTTTTTTTTTGAGATAAGTTCTAATGTATTTTTGCCCAGGCTAGTCTCAGACTCCAGGGCTCAGTGATTCTCCTGCCTCAGCATCCTGAGTAGCTAGGACTCTCTGAGGATACCACTGTGCCCAGCTCTTTTTAACTTTCTGCTCATTTTTTGTTTTGTGAAACAAGATTCCAGTAAACAAATTGAACAAGTCTGTGCCTTTCCGCAATGGGATAATTTGCTGAGAAGCAGTAACTTTCAATGACAGCTGTTGGTCATCTAACCTCACCTATCTTGGTCATCTGGCTAGGGTGAATGCAGGTTCTTTTATTCCAGTCTTACTAATACTAACTCACTTACCATAATCACTCATACACAGTTACCGTATCAGCATGTCTACACGAATGTGTATGGGCTACAGAATGAATATGAGTTAAAGAGGCTGTGTTCAAAGGGTTTTAGTAATGAGCTGAGGGAGAGTTTGTGTAAATAAGACAATGAAGGAACCAGTGAGAAGTAGGCGAGGGTGGAGTGGCGGGTGAGGGGGTGTTGCTGCTGTTGTTGCTGGATCAGGATTTGAGAGCAAAGTTGCAGAGTTCAGCTGTGAGGGAGAAGGCCAAATCTGGCCCAGGGCAGGAAACAGCAGGTTCAAGTCCAGACCTGGAAGGACAGACTGGTGGATGACAGACATTTCAACTAGGTCATGTCCCAAGCCAAGAGGAAGATTCAGGACGGTTAGTGGAGCCCTTTGCTTTTCAGTCCTTGATGCACATACCTGGTATCAGGTGCTAGGTAGATGTGGGCTACTGCAGTGTTACATGTCCATCCCCTTATGAGGTCCCAGTGAAAGAGATATTTCCTTATTTTGGTCTGGCCTACCTGATAAGTACTTGGCCCTGATTTCTTTGTTTTTGTGTATGTGGGGTAGGGTGCTTAAGACAGGATTTCTCTGTGTAGCAGTCCTGGCTGTCCTGGAACTTACTCTGTAGACCAGGCTGGCCTTGAACTCAGAGATTCACCTGCCTCTACCTCCCGAGTGCTGGGATTAAAAGCATGTGCCACCGCCACCTGGCTTCTCTGATGATTTTAATGTGCCAATATGCCCCTACAGTCTCAGTCACCCTAATAAGCATGTTATATGATGGCTCCCTTTCTGCTCTCTGGAATAAGTCATTTATCAGTCCGTGCCTGTTGGTGGTGCCTGACCAATGGTGGGATCTCTGGATCCACTCTCTGGCTTCAGCAATCCTTCCCATTCAGTATGAAGTAAAAAGCTGCTTGTAAACGACAAGCCTGAAAGCCCACTGTTTTATACAATATTGAGTCACTTACAGTAGGGCACAGGCCGATCTAGATACATGGCCCTCGCTGGGCTGTACAGGTCAGTGGTATTAAGTACATCTATGATGTTGTGGAATCGACACCTTACCCATTTCCAGCTATATAGTAACACTATATACATTAAACCCCAGCCTTCTCCCCAGCAACTCTTTCGTCCTCAGTTCCTTGTTGTCACAAGTTCTCTTTGTGTCTCTGTGAGTTTGATGACTCACACACCTGGAATTAGTATAATGCTGTCCTTCTGAGTCTGGCTTATTTTACTTAGCATAATATTTCAAAGTTTTTCGATGCTACAGTATAGAAATATTCTTCTTTTTAGGTCAGGCAGTGGTGGTGCACACCTTTAATCCTAGCACTCAGGAAGCAGATGTGGATGGATCTCTGTGAGTTCGAGGACAGCCTGACCTACAGAGCAAGTTCCAGGACAGCCAGGGCTGCACAGAGAAACTCTGTCCTCGTTCAAAAAATGTTTTAAGTTAAAAAACTATTATTATAGTGTGTGTGTGTGTGTGTGTGTGTGTGTGTGTGTGTGTGTGTGTGTGTGTGTGTGCAGGCATTCATGTGCCACAGGGCACATGTGGAGGACAGGGGACAGTTTTCCAGATTAGGCTCTCACCTTCCATGGTGAGAGAGAGGCATGATCGTTCCCGTTTCTGCTATGCTATATATGCTGGCCTGTAATTCTCTGTATTGACCAAGCTGCCCTCACAACCTCAGAGATCCCTCTGCCTCTACCTTCGGAGTGCTGGGATGAAAGGTATGTGCCACTCTTCTCAGCTAAATTTATTCTTATTACAGTTGGCCAGAATTCCAAACAGAATCTCCGAGGGCTAATATCAAAGCTCTGGCAAGTCTGTATTTTTCTGAAAGGTCTAGGGAAGAATCCATTTTCTTGCCTTTTCTGTCTTCTAGAAGCTGCTTTGTTTTTGGGCTGATGGATCCTAACTTCTTCAGAAACATTCAGGGCCCCTGGAGGAGGCTTTTTACTCTGACTGTACTTGTCCCCTCTCTCTCTTAATAAACATCTTCCTGATGACGTCAGTCCACAGGATTGTCGGGGGTGATCTCCTTCAACACCCTTAAATGACTCTCATCAAAAAAAACCCTCTTGTTATGGAAGGTGACACCACCGATTTGGAAGCTGGAGACACAACATCTTTGATATCTATTATTCTTCTCCCTGTGCCTTCTAATGCTTGGAGTCATCCCTTGGTGCCCAAGGCAGATCAGTTCCAGGGTCTCTTATTTATTCCTTCATTAATTTATTGGTGACAGGGACTAAGACCAGAGCCTCACGTATTCTAAGAGAGTGCTCTACCTTGACCTGTATGCTCTTAGTATACTCTTTGAACCCCCACACACCCTTTTTTGTTGTGTTTTCTTTTTTTGAGACAGGATTTCTCTGTGTAGCCCTAGCTATCCTGGAATTTTCTCTGTAGACCAGGCTGGCTTCCGACTCAAAAAGATCCACCTACCTCAGCCTCCCAAGTGGTGGGATTAAAGGCTTGCACCACCACCACCCAGAAAACACTGCCCCCCCTTTTTGGCTGTGTCCCATTTAGCCCAGGCTGGCCCAGAACTCCTGATCTTTCTGCCTTCATCTTCCAGGTGCTGGAATTACAAGTGTAGCCACCATATCTGGCTTCTCAGCTCTTTTTTTTTTTGCCTGTTTTTAAAAGATTTATTTTATGTATTTGAGTGTTTTGCTTGCATCTGTGTCTGTGAATCATGTGCATGCCTGTGCCCTCAAAGTTCACAGAGGGTATTGGGTTCCCTGGTACTGGAGTTATGAATGCTTGTGAGCCATCATATGGGTGCTAGGGATTGAATCTTAATCCTCTAAAAGAGTGACGTGTGTTCTTAACCACTAAGCCATCATCTCTAGACCCTGACTCTGTAGACACAGGATTTCAATAGATTTCCCAGGCTAGTCCTGCCTTAGCCTTCTGCATCCCTGGAATCACAGACCTGTGACACCAGGCCCAGCTTCAGTGGTATTCAGTAGTATGATATTTAGATTCTGGTCACAAGCAATCTTTTCTATGGCTCTGTGGGTAAAGGTGCTCACTGCACAAGCCTGGGGCCCTGAGATGGACCTATAGACCCCACGTAGACATAGGAAAGAACTGACTTCATAAAGTTTCCTGCTAGCAGCTGAAGAGATGACGCAGATGTTAAGAGCACTCGTTGCTTTTCTCCAGACACACTCTTTTCAACACACACACACACACACACACACACACACACACACACACACACACAATTTCTTCATGTATTTTGATTATATTCATTACCTTCTCCCAACTCTTCCCAGATCCTAGCCCCCTTCACATTCTCTCTCTCTCTCACTCTCTCTCTCTCTCTCTCTCTCTCTCTCTCTCTCTCTGTCTTTTTTTTTTCTTTTGGTGTTTCGAGACAGGATGTCTCTGTGGCTTTGGAGGCTGTCCTGGAACTCGCTCTTATACACCAGGCTGGTCTCGAGTTGACAGAGATCCGCCTGCCTCTGCCTCCCGAGTGCTGGGACTAAAGGCTAGCGCCACCACCGCCCGGATTCAGGTTTATTTTTAAGATTTTCCTTCAGAGTGGCTGGAGAGATGGCTCGGGGGCACCGACTGCTCTTCAGTGAAAAGAACCTGCATGGAGGAGCTGACACTGGTAAGATGCCTTCTGTGTCATCAGCTACTGCGGCATTACTAATCACCCTAACCTTTCCGGCTTGTTCACAATTCTGCGGGTCAGTCATTTAGGTAGCGTTATCTGTGTGACTACTTATGACCTCTCCTGGAGTCATTCACATGTCTGTAGTCACAGTGTCTCCAGGGGAGCTGGGACGTTGAGAACAACTTTATGGCTAGTTGGGCATAAGCATCAAGTGGCTGGCTGCACTATCCAGCACAAGGTCTCTCTAATGGGCTAACTCAGTCTTGTTCACATTTTTAAAGTCTCTGCCTATGCCATATTCCCTAATGGCCCCAGATAGAAAGGATAGAGGAAAGATCCTCACCCCAAGAGGAAAACATGACCGAATCACATTTCAAGGGGGATTTTCATAAACAGACAAAACAAAACAATTATAACTCTGCCCCTTAGAGTCAAGGTCTCAACTATTCCATTCTGGTCTTGAACTTACGTGTAGCTGAGGATAACCTTGAACTTCTGACCTTCTTTGCTCTACCTCCAGAGTGCTGGAATTGCAGTAGCACACCAGTTTTTTATGTGATGCTGTGCATTGAACTTAGGGCTTCTTTCATACTAGATAGGCAATCTACTTGCTTAATTATGGGTATTTTTTTAAATAAACAAATGACTGTATAGTATCTAATATTACAATTTGGTAATTGTAAAGTAGCCCCCTTACAGATTCTCATATTAAAGGCATGGTCCAGCTGGTGATGCAGTTTTGGGAGGTGCTAGAGACTTTAGGGTGTGAGGACGTGGGTCACTGAAGGACAGTTCTTGGGGGCTAATCTGTTCCTGGTTTCTTCCTACTTCTCTCTGCTTTTTTGACCCACAATAAGCTCCTGCTACAAGAGATATGCTGCTTCATCGACAGAGCCAGAGGCACAGAAACTGACCAAAATAAATCCTTCCTCTTTCATGGTATTTGTGAGAGGTATTTTGTCATGGGCGGGGGGAGTGTGACTAGTACACCTATTAATCAACTCGCCACTTTATTATTTAGTAAATACTATGTGTGTTGTCCCAAGTTCTAGGGATGAAAAGAAAACAGGCATATTTTCCGTGCTCAGCAATGTCTGATCGCATTAAGAAAAAAGAACTGAACTGACATCTTCACAAAGTGCCACAGAGCCCCAATAAAGTCTAAAGGATATTATGCAGGTTGGCTGAAGGGCACGTGATTCACACTGGGTGAGGAATACTCACTGACTTCCCGGAGCAGGTGACCTCTGAGGAAGGTCTTGATATTGAGAAGGAAAAGTAGAGAGGGAGGAAGAAGACAAAGCTAATTGAAAACTGAGTGGAAGACACTGAGTGTGAGGATCAGCCCTTCAGGAGTTCAAGACTGACCTTCACTACAGAGGTTGCTCAAAGCTAGCCTAGGCCACAGGAGATTCTTAGATCAACAACCTGTCAGTCAGTCAATCAATGATTCAAATAAACAAGAGGAAATTAAGTCAAAGAACTAGGAGCTTGGGGCCAGAAAGTTGATCTAGGAGCTAAAGGTCCTTGCCACCAAGACTGACAACCTGAATTTGATCCCTGGGGCCCACACAGTAGAAGGTAAGAACTGACTCCTGCAAGTTGTCCTCTGACCTCCACACCCCCTCCATATTCAAATAGCCAAATGAATGATGGGGGTTTTGTTGTTTTGTTTTTTTCTTTTTCTTTCTTAAAGGACTGGGCTTCAGTCACTCTTTACCCCTCAGGTTCATAAGATCTCTGGGTTCAAGGCCTGATCTACAGAGCGAGTTCCAGGACAGTCAGGGCTACACGGAGAAATTCTGTCTTAAAAAACCTAGGGGGAATAAAAAAAGATCAAGATATAAGTCTGAGTGGGCGTGACTGTGCATACCTATAATCCCAATTCTGTTTCTAGAGAGAACAGCACGGGGGAGGCCTGAAGCAGGAAGACTGATGCAAATTTGAGGCCAGCTTGGGCTACAAACTGAAGTTGTTTCTCAAACAAATAACAACCAAATAATAACAAGGATAAAATTGTAACTGTGGCTCATGGTATACATGAGCTCTATAAATGTATCTGTGCTCTATATAAATGTAACTCGGTGCTCTATAAATGGCTGTTAAATGCTTTTAAAATGTGTGCTGAGGATATGGGTCAGTGGTAGAGCATTTGCCTAGCATGTGTGAGACCCAAAGTTCTATGTCAGTATTGTAAAAATTGTAACAAAAATTTTAACAGCACCCCACCGTAGCCGTGGAGCAGGAAGGCCAGCAAGCGGCTGCAATGACGAGATTGCCAAGGCTCAAGTGGCCAAACCTGGCGGCGACACGATCTTCCACAAGAAATCCCTGCCAAAATCAACTTTGAGGACGACTGGTGTCTTGCTTTTCATGACATTTCCCCTCAAGCACCAACACATTTCCTGGTGGTACCCAAGAAGCATATAGATTTCTGTAGCAGAAGACGATGACGAAAGTCTTCTAGGATTGCTGGCAAGAAGTGTGTCTAGGCCTGAGCCGGGGCTATGGGATGGTGGTGAATGAAGGTGCAGATAGGGGCAGACTGTCTACCATATTCATCTCCATGTTCTCAGGGTCGGCAGATAATTGGCCTCCTGGTTAAGCAGCTTAGGGATAACTTTCCCTTCTCTAGGTAGTGATTCAGTTGGCAATCTCCAGTATATTAAATGGCACACATAGTTTTGCTTGTGTATGAAAAAATGGAAAAGATCATTTAAAATCTGTGCCTAATAAAAAAATATTGCTGCAAAAAAAGATTATAATAACAGAAAATGCATGGAAAGAAGAATTCACCCAAGACCTATGTTTACCTAAGATCTGGTCACTGGAATCTATGAGATGCAGAAACACTACGTCTTCCTGTACTTATTTCTATATTGTTTAAATATTTTTATGTCTTTTAAAAATATTTGGTTTTATTTTGTGTGTATGAGTGTTTTACTTGCATGTGTGTATGTGTCTCACATACAAGCCTGCTGCCTGTAGAGGCCAGAAGAGGGCATCAGATTATCTGGAACTGGAGTTACAGATGGTTGTGAGCTGCCATGTGGGTGCTGGGAATAGAACCCAAGTCCTTCAGAAGAGCAGCTAGTGCTCCTAACTGCTGAGCCATCTCTCCAGCCCTTTGTTAGAATATTTTACTTAGGCAGGGCGGTGGTGGTACACCCCTTTAGTCCCAGCACTTGGGAGCAGAAGCAGGCGGATCTCTCTGAGTTTGAGACCAGCCTGGACTACAAGAACTAGTTCCAGGACAGCCTTCAAAGAAACCCTGTCTCGAAACCCCCCAAAAGAATATTTTACTCAGTCGGTGTTTCTTTCGTGAGTTAAAATCTTTGAGGAGGAGCAATGTCACAGCAGTTAAGAGTGTTGTTACTCTGTTTTGTTTTGGTTTTGGAGACAGGGTTTCTCTATGTAACCCTGCTGTCCTGGAGCTCACTCTGAGATCTACCTGCCTCTGCCTCTAGAGGGCTGGGATGAAAAGGTGTGTGCCACAACTGCCCAGTTGTTTGCTAATCTTGTAAAGGACCTGAGTTCAGTTTCCAGCACCCATGTCAAGTGGCTCACAACTTCCTGTAACTCCAGCTCCAGGGGATCCAATGCCACTTTTTGGCTTCTGAGGGCACAGGTACACACACACACACACACACACACACACACACACACACACACACACACACACTCTACACACACAGTTTAAAAAGTATTAAAAATTTGAAAATCTTTGAGCAAAACTGAAGGTCTTAAGCCTTTGTATCAGCTACTGCTGCAGCTGCTGGCTCTGGTGAAGCCTCTGTAGATGCTCACCACTTTATGAGCATTTATTACACAATTACACCTTATAGTAAGTCTGTGAGTTACCTACAATTACTTTCTTGTTTTGCAGATTAGGAAACTGAGACCCAGCTGGGTTACATAATTTTCCCAGGGAAAAAGGTTGAAGCATTTGACCCTAGGTTGTTTGGCCTGGGGATATACTCAATCACTGCATCACACCAAAATTACCCCCTCAGCCAGTTGACAAGAGAAAAGGATGCATGCGTTCTCCCGGCAGTGTGGTTCTCCCGGCAGTGTGAGAGTAAGGCCTAAAGCAGCAATGCCAACTTCTTCAAAGCCTACCCTTACAGGTCATCAAAGCTTCTTTTGTCCCATAAAATAAGCACTTTATTTGGAAATAAAATAACACTGTTTCCCATCAGGCCAAAAAAAAAAAAATGCTTTCAAAAAATGTCCTGTTTATCCTGGAGTGTCACGGGTTTGTACTTACCACAGTACAGACAGAAAACTGTTTGCCCCAAGCTGTGAGACAAACCAGTTAAGTCATCGCTGGAATTCCCTGGCAGGTGAATGGAATTGGAATGTTTTTCTAACTGCTTTCAGCAGTCACACATCGGTTCACTCTGGTCTCTACCCTGGGTCCAGTTCAGGGGCTAATTCTTTCCAAAGTAAGCATACTAAATAGCCTGTCTTGTGACAGCTGACAGATCCCCAGAGCTGCTGGCTGGCATGTGACATTCCTTAGTCTGTCCCAGCTGTCTCCAACTGGGTCAACTCCTCCTCAAAGCCCACAACCCACTTTCTAGGAACACACACAAAGAATGTTGCAGAGATGCATGGCAATCCACCACATGATTGTAAATGCTTAGTAAACGAAAAAATGCATCCACACAAATACTGCTCAACTGCCAGGATGCTTGCCTATAGTGCCCGAACCCCTGGGTTTAGGCCTCAGCACTGCATAAAATCAGGCACAGTGGCTCATGCCTACAACCCCAGCTCTTGGGAGATGGAGACAGGAGGATCATACATCCAGGGTTAATCTCAGCTACACAATGAGTTCAAAACCCACCTGGGGTACATGAGACCCTGTCTCAGAAAAGTTAAAAACAAACAAACAGAAAAAAACTGAAGTTAAAAAAAAAAAAAACTTGTCGCCAGGCGTTGGTGGCGCATGCCTTTAATCCCAGCACTCAGGAGGCAGAGGCAGGCGGATCTCTGTGAGTTCGAGGCCAGCCTGGTCTCCAGAGCAAGTGCCAGGATAGGCTCCAAAGCTACACAGAGAAACCCTGTCTCGAAAAAAAAAAAAAAAAAAAAAAAAAAAAAAAAAAAACCCAAAAAACTTAAGTAAGTATGGGCTGGTGTTATAGCTCTTTTAGTCCCCAGCACCATATAAACCAAGGGGGTAGTACATGCCTGTGATTCCCGCACTCAGGAGGCTGAAAGCAGGAGGATTAGGAGCTCAAGGTCGTCCACATCTACATAACAAGTTAGTGCCTGGAATAAATGAGTTACTGTTTCAAAAACCACAATTAAATAAAGTATATGTTGCCAGGTGTGGTGAAACATTTCTTTTATCCCAGCATTTGCAAGGATAATGTATGAAGATGCAAAGTTTTATTTTAGCCTGGGTTACATAGTAGGTTCAAGTCAATGTGAGCTACATAGAGAGACTCTAGAGACTCTAGTTGGATACACACACACACACACACACACACACACACACACCTCTCTCTCTCTCTCTCTCTCTCTCTCTCTCTCTCTCTCTCTCTCTCTCTCTCTCAGGAGGAGAGCTGAGAACAATGCTTTCTATGTAGCAGGCATTGTTCCTGACCTCAGAGGAGCCCAGGTAAGGCAGTTACTGCACTGATCTGGGAGGAAGGAGCTGTGATTCAGAGCTCCAGCTAATGGTTTGCTCAAGGCTCTGACTCTGCAGTCTGGGCCAATAACTGTCAGTTAAGTCTGTTTCAGCCCCACTCTGCAAGGTAGTAAATTTCATCTCCCTTCACCCTGCCTAATAGTCTCAGGCTCGCACCATCTCTCATTGCCAGCTTGGCCTCTCAGGTTAACTCCATCTAATTCA
The DNA here is from genome assembly GCF_003668045.3 of Cricetulus griseus. Lineage (NCBI taxonomy): Eukaryota > Metazoa > Chordata > Mammalia > Rodentia > Cricetidae > Cricetulus > Cricetulus griseus. The sequence continues at coordinate 88,214,362 of NC_048600.1, forward strand.
GCTTAGCTTACTATCATAAGGAGCCCAGAGCCAGGCTGAGAAACACTATGAAAAGAACAAACAACACAACTGTGCTCACATTTGCCAGGACAGCTAATACTTTAAAAATAATAGAAGTAAGCATCACAGCCATGCACCATGGCTCATACCTGGGATCTAAATCACTGTGAAAGTTCAAGGTCAATCAGGAAAGACAAGGTGGAGAAGGGAAATCGAGAGGGAGGAAGCAGAGGAAGGAAGGTAAAAGGGAGGGAAGGAGGGAGCGAACACTTGCCTGAGGAGGTGACTGACATCTGCTTAAGAACTGAAAGAGACAAGGGCTAGGGCTGCAGCTCCATGGGTAAAGTGCTTGCCTCGCACATATGAAGCCCTGGGTTTGGTTCTCAGCATCCCACAAATCAGTCATGTGGTGTGTGCCTATAACCCCAACACTTGAGAGTCTGAAGCAGAAAGATGGAGAGTTTAAAGCCACAGTGACAGCAAGATCCTCTCTAAACAAACAAAAAAGATAAACAAAATCACACACATACACACACACACACAGAGAGAGAGAGAGGGGGGGAGAGGGAGAGAGAGAGAGAGAGAGAGAGAGAGAGAGAGAGAGAGAGAGAGAGCCTTTAAAAAGTAAAGATGCTGAGAGATGGCTCAGAGCTGAAGAACACTGCTTTTCCAGAGGACCTGGATTCACTTCCCAGCACCCACATGGCAGCTCACTACCATCTCCAATTCTAAGAGGTCTGATGATGTCTCTTCTAGGCTCTGAGGGCACCGTGCAAGCACGTGGTACACAGACATATGTGCTGGCAAAGCATTTGTACATTTAACAAAATCTTTTTTTTTAAAGCAAGTGTATATGCTAGAATATGGTAGATGAAGGTTGAAAGACATAAAAGTGAAATAAGTCAGTATCAAAGGGATGGATACTGAATGAGGTACCTGGGTCAGTCAACTCCAGAGATACAGAGTAGAACAGTAGCTGTGGTGAGGAGAAATGGGGAGATTGCATTGAATAGGTACAGAGGTTCAGGTAAGGAAGAGAAAAGCATTCTGGAGATAGATGTGGTGATGGTCGTGTAACCCCATGAATATGGATAATACCATCGAACCATAACTGAAAATGGTAATGAAGTTGGGGAACAGAGAAATTCCTAGTATCCTTCCCAGAAGATACAGGCTCTTCTCACCACACTACCCATTGGGGGCAGAGGGCCTAAGGCATCTAAGCATACCCCCTCTTTTCTGCTACCTTGTCCCTAGAAGCCCAGCCCAGAAAGTGCCCCATGGGAAATCTGTGAAATCCATGTGTGTGTGTGTGTGTGTGTGTGTGTGTGTGTGTGTGTGTGTGTGTGCGTCTGCGTCTGTGTCTGTGACTGTGTCTGTGACTGTGTCTGTGTGTGTGTCTGTGACTGTGTCTGTGTCTGTGTCTGTGACTGTGTCTGTGTCTGTGTCTGTGTCTGTGTCTGTGACTGTGTCTGTGTCTGTGACCGTGTCTGTGTCTGTGACTGTGTCTGTGACTGTGTCTGTGACTGTGTCTGTGTCTGTGACTGTGTCTGTGACTGTGTCTGTGTCTGTGACTGTGACTGTGTCTGTGACTGTGTCTGTGTCTGTGTCTGTGTCTGTGACTGTGTCTGTGTCTGTGTCTGTGTCTGTGTCTGTGTCTGTGACTGTGTCTGTGTCTGTGTCTGTGTCTGTGTGTATGTCTGTGTCTGTGACTGTGTCTATGACTCTGTGTGTGTGTGTGTGTGTGTGTGTGTGTGTGTGTGTGTGTGTGCGCTCGTGTGTCTGTATCTGTGTATGTGTCTGTGTCTGTGTGTGTGTTTTCCCTGAATGGCTTGGAAGAGACCTGCTGACACCAGGCCCTGTCTATCTCCTGTGATCCCCTCTGTCCTCTGGTGGCTAGCTAGCATACTTCATGGCTCTAGTAAAACACAGTGGGCCAGGGCAAGGCAACTGGGTTTGCTCTGGAAGTTGAAACTCAGGTCATCAGGTTAGGCAACAAGCACACTTAGCCACTTTTTGTCTTGCTGGCCTAAGCACAAAGTTCTGTTTAAGCTAAATAGAAGAGAAAGGCTTAAAGGAAGACCGTCAGCCATCTGCCCCTCCAATTCCTTGCTCTTTTTTTTTTTTTTTTTTTTTTTTTTTTTTTGAGACAGTGTTCCTCTGTGTAGCCCTAGCTTTCCTGAAACTTGATCTGTAGACCAGACCAGGCTGGCCTTGAACTCATACATCTGCCTGTCTCTGCCTCCTGAGTGCTGGGATTAAAGGTGTGCGCCACCACTGCCTGTCTTCAATTCCTTCTTATGATTAAACTGTGGGGGCACATGTGGATAGCAACTGCTGCACTAGACAGTGCAGAATCAGCCTAGGACGTCTATAGTCTTTAACAAAGATCAAACAATTAGAGTACTCTCACGTCCTATCAGGCAAAGCAAGAAGGTTAAGAGTGTGGCCTCTAGGCCCAGATGCTGGAGTTAAATCCTGCACTGTTCTTCACTTTATGTGTGACCTTGGGTTTAAATTCTACACTTAGTTACTTCTGCTATAAAATGAGATAATGACAACATCAGATAATTAATATCTACAAAGGGCTCAGGAAAGTTTTCAACAAACACAGGTGACATGTAGTAAATACTTTGATTTGCCTGTTATTAACAAATGAACTTAGTAATTGGAAAATCAAATATAGGTGTTGTGGTTTGGCTGTGAAACATCCTTCCTGTAGCCCAAAGTTGTCCAGCTTGTTCCTTGTCTGGAGGACCTAATCCCTGAGGTGACTGGATCATAATGGCTGTGACTTACCTCACCTATGTGTTCATAACTGGATGACTACGGGAAAGTTCAGAGGTGGAGTCTAGTTACAGGAAGTAGGTAACTGGGGGCATGTCTGTGGGTGCTGCATCTTGCCTCAGGCCCCTCTCCACCTCTCTCTCCCTCTCTCTCCCTCTCTCTCTCTCCCTCTCCTCCCTCTCGCTTCCTGATGCCATAAAGTGAACAGCTGCACCCTACTGGACCTCTTTACATGATGTTCCTTCCCACAGCAGGCCCCGAAACAACGGAGCTAGTCAAACATCTCCCATCCCCTCTGAAATAGTGGCCGACAGCAATCATCCCTCCTCCTCAGTTGAAATTCTCGGGCATTTGACACAGCAACAGAACGCTGGCTGACTAGGTTTCTGGCTTTTTCTTGTTTCCCTTTTTTACAAGGCCTGGCAGCCCTGGCGCACATCCCCACAATGCTGTGATTAACTAAGTCTGAATAGTGGCCTCTGAGGGAAGACGGGCACAGACTTTCCAGTTGCCAAATGTTCTCTTTGTGGTGTTGCACCAGCCCTCTCAGAGCAGGCCCCTTTTTTAAATTTGCACAATAGCCCAGTATGGGTTAGTGGGCCACCCTGGGGGAGGGACAAACACCACACAAAAATCAGGAGAATAGCAGGTGACCATTTCAGACATTGATAGCTAATGTCCAATTCTGAGCCATAATCTGGACTGTATAGTGCTGTTGTTATGTGCCTCAAATCTTCAAGGGAGTCTGCTGCATGAACAGTGTTTTGGGGGTAGGGGATCAAGAAATATGGGAGTCCCATGTGAGCAAAAACTGGTGAGGACCCTAAGAGAGACATTCACGGATCCTCCTGGGAAGGGGAAATAGACAAGCTCTCTTGAGAAAATTGGGAGCATGGGGGCAGGGACGGGGAGGCAGAAGGAGGAGGGGAGACAAGCAGGGGAGAGGGGAGGAGAACATGAGGAAACAGGATGGTCAAGATAGGGGAAGGACAGAGAGGGAGAACAAGGAAAGAGACACCTTGAATGAGGGAGTCATTATGGGGCTATCAGGAAACCTGGAGCTAAGGAAATTCCCGGGAATAATGCACACAAGGATGACCCCCGGCTAAGACCCTAAGTGTTAGTGGAGAGGGTACCTGAACTGGCCATCCCCTGTAATCAGATTTATGACTACCAGAATTATCATCATAGTACCTTCATCCAGCAACTGATTGAAGCAGATGCAGAGATCCACAGC